>NC_056731.1:466026826-466326826 GCF_019279795.1 Protopterus annectens
GTATGAACTTATAATGTTAAATGCAATAGGAATGTAAGGGGTTGTACTTTATATGTTTTGATGCACTTTAAAAGTTTCTGAAGTACTTTATTGTTCAGGATGCACTTTAGATTTTAACTTTCTTGACTCACAGTTTAATTGTTCAATTATTGTATAATTGAATTGAATAATGAATGTAGTGAAATGTATATAAAGCACACCATTCTTGTGCATGATTTTTCCCTGGAAGTCTTGATGCTGAAGTAGTAGGAACACAGTAAAAGTGGATGGCGACTGTTTCTCTAGTTGTTCAGTGTGTTTTTTCTGTCCTTGTTGAGTTGGTACGTGGACTGTGTTTTTTTTGGAGTACTACTAATAATAGTAAGCAAATCATCCAGCTTTTGACGTGAGGTACACAGACCCACCAGTGTTATCAGGTGTTACCCTTAAATATATATAGTGTTTATTACACTCTACAAAATATTTGTTCTTTAGCAAATCATTAATGGTATACTCATTTAAGGATTCCATATTCAGCTTCAAATGAATAAAAAATTATAAAAGAAAACAGTTAGGAAAATCAGTTACCACAGAATTCAAAGAGAACTTAAATTAATTTTTTTGAGATAAGTCACACAAGCACTGTACAACTAAATACTTAAGTACAGTAAATTTATTGCTTTGACAGTACAAGTTCTGAAAGTCGAACAAAAGCTGGTATTTCTGTACGTTGCGCTCGAATGCATGCAGTAGCTTCTTCTTACTATTATTCATTTTTATTACTCTTTTTAACAGTAACTATCAAATCACAAACCAAGACATGATTGTTAGATAAGCAGTGGATTGTCTTCTGTGCAGTCTGTGTGGCTTTATCGATAAGTCCCTTGGGTTGCTAGAGTTTGCCTTTCTAAAACCTGTCCCTTTTTAACAAAAACAGTGGAAATTAAAGGTAAAACAACAAAATCTAAATCAGAGTAAATAATCTTGTCTACAAGCTATCCTTTCCTTCCTATAAACAGTGCAAAGCAGTGGTAATAAATAAAATATAAATTCAAATAAAACTTTTTTTACCAGGCCAACCCACAGTAAATCTCAAACCAAGACAAGATTGTTTAGATAAGCCATAAACTATCACTACATTTTACTAGAGTAACAGCCTCATTATTCAGGTTATCTTGAATCCAGCACTTCAGTTTTTTCAGGACTCAGTCAAGATTTATTCATGTCACACACTTACCAGCAATGTCTACACCCTTACAACTGCTTCATTTTCCTGCCTAGACCTTTCACTGTAGACTTAAGACTGTCAAGCTGAGCAGTGTCACTCTTTTGAGCCTTTCCTATCTTCTGAATCTCCTTTTACTATGTCTGTTGTCTAGATATCTAACCCCTACTTTTGCTTTTTTTCTCTTCCCCTCTCTTCTTCCATCTTATTTAATCATATGGTTATTGTGTTGAATCTTTCCAACTTAGTACTGAGCACCATTGACCCTTTTCATACTTGTCATTGGTTCCGTGTACTTAACCTGCACTAGTTTTACCAGTGTTTCCAGAACTTCTTATCATTGCAGGACTGTTCAAATAAGGTTTCTTGGGATCTTGTCATATGTTTTCTCCAACTGCAAGAAGGCCCAGTTGGATTATTTTCTCATCTCCGCCTTCTTCTCCATTACCTATTTAACTACAAATATCAGGTTATTTGTTCTGCTTCCTAATGGAAAACTGCTCATATTTATCTTAATTTTCTGTGTCATGTTAATCTGTCATCATCTCCAGCACTTTCATAGGTTCATGCGGTGTGGCAGGATTATGTCATCTCTGTACTCCTTACAGTTGTGAATATCTCATTTACTCTTGTACACTGGCAGTAAAATGCTTACTCTGCAATTATCTGGGTTACATCTACTTCTCCATACTGCAAGTGTGTACCATCAAGTGCCATGTCTTCCCTATAGTGCACAATATTTTCTTCATATCTGCAGTGACTTCATCTGAGCCTTGTTGCTTTCTTTGACTTTAGCTTCCTAAGTACACTTTGTGGATTCTCTTTCCTGTTTTATTGTATATGTGCATGCAGCAGTGCAGCTTATATCGGGTTTTCTTCATTCAGAAACTTGTTTAAGTACTCCTTCCATCTGTCTTCGTGACTGGTGAGCAGATTGTTGCAGTCCCTTGTGAGTGGTGTCTGCCAGCTGTCTTTTTTTTTCTCTTCGTGATTGCCTTGCTGTTTGATAGAGCTTTTGTACCATCTGCTAAGTCACTTTCCAGAAGCTGGTATAGATGTTCTTCGTGTTTCACTGCTGCAGTCATTACATTTGGCTAATCTGCTGACAGGTTGCCCTTAGTCGGCCTGATTAACAAAGTCTTGGGTCCTGAGTCGGTTGCTGTCCCTTCTTCCATGACGTCAGGGGTATAAAATATGCAGCCGATGCCATTACATCAGTCTTTCTTGCCGCGCGGTGCCCAAAGCAGAAGCACTTCGCAAGTGCTGGTCTGCCGACCTCTGAAATTTTAGATGTTATGGGATCCTGTCTCGCCTACATTCATAACTGATGGCTCCGACTCGGCCACTATACAATAGAACGAAGTCTCTAATTGGCTGGGCTACCCCTTATCCCATAATGCACCACTCCTGCTTCCCCAGATCTCGTTTGCCGCTTTTCAAAGCTAGACGTGGTCTCGACTTGGCTGGAGCTAAGTGTTTTTTTACTACTTTTTGATCTTTTGACCTAGGGGTTTCTTCACTAAATTAACAAACAGCTTTTGTAACAGCTTCTCGTGTGTGTGTTAAACTTTTTCAGTGTGATTGAAATTTTATTTATTTACCGGGCAAGGCCCGTTTAAGTTAGAGGGCCCTTGCCCTTATTTGTGAGTTAATGTGGTGATTTTTGCTTATTGGAGTTGTGTTTTACGTCCTATTGTACGTCTTGCTTGTCGGGTAAGCCCGTTTTTAGTTAGAGGGCTTCTGTCCGTTTGTTTTTTTTTCTGTAGCTCGGGCCAGTCCCGTTTTTGAGTCAAGGGCTCGAGCCCTACTTTAAAGTTATTGTTCTAGTGTCGATGAAAGATGTTTAAAGAACAAAAGTCAGGTTTTAAAAAGTGCACCAAGTGCAATTACAAAATGTCTATTACTGATAGCCATGCTGTTTGTGTGTATTGTTTGGGTCCGAAACATTTACAGGAAACATGTAGTGTCTGTCATGCTTTTTCCTCTAGGGTCCTTCAAGAACGTAAAAATAAATTGATCCTTAAGGGCCTTATTAAGCCCTCCTTTGAGGAAGCTTTGGCTTCTCCCTCATCACCAGCTTCTAAAAAGAAAAGGTCGTCGGCTCCGACCAGCCCGTCGGAACCGACTTCCAAGAAGCATAGGTCGACGTCTTCTTCCTCGGCTCCAATGGCTTTGGAGCCTCGGGTGGAAGGGTCTGCCTCTGTACCTCTTTCCTCGGCTCCATTGGTGTCGGAGCCGCAGGTTAGGAGATCGAGAGGCGAATCACCTGCTTTGGCTCCTTTGGTCTCGGAGCCGTTGGAGGTGTGCAGCTCAGACTCTCCTCCCTCGGCCCCGAAGTCTCCTTCGGCGCCGATACTTATACATACGGCTCCGGACCCGGTGCCGATAGTGTTGGAGCTGTTTCGGAGCTGGTCCCCTGGTCTATCGGTACAGAGAGAGAAGTCATTTCGGGCCCCATCTGTTTCCTCTAAATCCTCCAGATTGTCTGATTCAGATTTGGACAGAGTTATCCAGAGGCTTTTCCAGTCCCCGGTCTTTGCAAAAATGGTCTCTGCTCCAGCCCACTCGGCTCCGGAGCCAGTTCCCACTTCGACACATCCGATTCCTCCTCCAACCTCCTCGGAGCCGTTGGAGTCGGTGATGGTAGAGCGGAGCGGAGTTGTCCAGTCGGAACCGAGACTCCCTCGGAGTCTCTCGGTTCTGACCATCATTCCTACCCTGTCTTCAGCATCAGGCTTCGGTACCGGGACTTCCTCTGTCGGGGCCGAGGGGAACACTTTGGAACTGGTAGCTTTGGTGCCTAGTCTCCCCCTCGGAGCGTCGGCTGTGGGGATTCCCGGTACCGTAGTGGTCTCTCAGCCGGTGTCCTCCGTAGAGTCTGGAGGTCCTGCCTTTGAGGCCATGAGGAGTGCGCTGGCCATGTCCTTGCCGGCTCGGCAAGTCTCTACTTCACCGTCCCTAGACTTGGGAACTGGTGCTTCTGGTGTAACTCACCCCCACGACAGCGAGGCCCCAGAGCCTGAGGATACCCCCTTGGGGGGTTCCCTTCTCCCGGGGGTCCTTCTGATTCCGCTTCAGATGAACCTCCAAGGAAAAAATTGTGCAAGAGGAAGCACGTTGACTCCCAGGATGAGTCTTATCGCATCAGATTCTGACCTCGATGATGTGGAGGGGTCCCCTAAATCGTCCTCGGATGACGTCTCATTTTCAGATATCCTCGAGATCTTGAGACATAGAGGCGATTGGCAGTCCAAAACCCCTTCCGCAGAGGAGTCAGTTTTCCTCAAGGCATTTGGGGCCCAGCCCTCCACCTCCTGGGTGTCTCCACCCTTCGATGAATTGCCAGATTTAGTTTCTCGAAGGGTGTGGGAACACCCTGACTCTGTGGAACCGGTACCTGCTAGGCCTAACAAGTTTCTTTCAGCCCCTCCTGAAAAGGAATTTTTGACAAAAGGAGTTGCAGTAGATGCGATGGTGATGGCATCTGCCACTCAACAAGACGTGGCAGAGGCTTCAACGTCTATTCACCCTCCTAATAAGGATTCCAGGAGCATGGATAGGTACGGGAAGCGTACCCTCTCTTCAGCGGCCTTTACGCTGCCGTCACTGAATTATCTTTGTCATTTTACCAGGCTCCAAAGAGACCTCCTCAGAGAGTTAGGTGAGTCTCTTACGGGTAACCTTCCTGAGGTGTTAGCCCAAACTGTTGGTGCCCAGATGACTACCCTATCTTTGATAGTCAACTCGTCCATGAGGCTCATCTCATATGTGGCCGAACGGGCGAGTAGAGCAGCGGGAACTGGCGTGGCTCTTAGAAGACACGCTTGGTTACGCTTGTGTCCCTTTGCGGAGGCCTTTAAGTCTTCCTTCACCGACGCCCCCTTTGATGGGTCCTCCTTGTTTGGATCCAAGGTGAAGGACACACTGACTCGATGCGAGCAGGAGGGCAAGACCTTGACTGCCGTCGGGGCCCGTTTTTCCGCTCCCTCTAGACCTTACCGCAAGGCCCAGAGAAGGAGGGAAAATGTGGTTCAAAAAATCTCAAAGGTCTTACCCTACTCCACCGAGTGATTCCCCCTCTAGAGGCGGGGGGGGGGAGAATGCAGGAAGGCGCCGCCCCAGAGGTGGCAGAAGCCCCCGAAATTCTGGAGACCATGATTCCCTTCGTGGTCAATCCTACACTCAACGTCCCTGAGACGTGGCCCGACTGCGCATCTCCGGAGCCAGTCGGGGTCGCTTATGAACACCCACAGGCTTGGGAATCTATCATCAAGGATCAGTGGGTGCTCCGAACCATAACCGGAGGCCATCTCATCCCTTTCATCAAGCCCCCTCCTCCTACGAGGAAAATCTCGGATGTGCCACCCAGTCAGCGGGATCAAGCAGCGGTCAAGGTCTCAAAGCTGCTAAGAAAAGGAGTCATCCAGCCTGTCCCCGCCGACCAGATCGGATCAGGAACTTACTCAAGACTGTTTTTGGTGCCAAAAAAGACAGGGGACTTAAGGCCCATTTTGGACCTAAAATCATTGAATCGCTTTGTAAAAAAAATCCAAATGGTCACCCTTCAGTCCATTCTCCCGTTATTGGAGAAGGATGTCTGGATGTGCTCCATAAATCTCAAGGACGCTTACTATCACATCCGGATAAGACAAGAGTCCAGGAGTCACTTACGCTTCTGCCTGGGAACCAGTCATTTCCAGTTCCGAGCACTGCCCTTTGGTCTCACCACAGCCCCCAGGGTGTTCACCAAGTGTCTGGCAGTAGTGACATCTCACTTGAGAAGCCTAGGATTCCAAGTGTTTCCCTATCTAGACGACTGGCTCCTTACTGCCACCACCAAGCATCTATTAGTTCGAGCGCTTATGACCACAGTCAGTTTGGGTCATTCATTAGGAATCACGTTCAGTTGGGGAAAATCTGTGCTGCAGCCGTCTCAGCGTATTACCTTTATAGGCGCAGACTTAGACACAAGAAGAATGCGGGCATTCTTGCCGGCAGAAAGGATTCATGTCCTGCAGTCTCAGGTTCAAACCTTGCTACCCAGATCATGAGTTCAGGCCAGACTGATTCTGCAGTTATTGGGCACGATGACTTCGACTATCCTACTAGTCCCTTTAGCCAGGCTGCACATGCGGGTGCTGCAATGGCTACTGTCGGTTCAATGGTCTTTTCAGGATCTCCCCTTGAACCACTTAGTCCAGATTACGGAAATTTGCCGTCGGGACTTACGTTGGTGGCTGCTTCGGTGCAACCTGGACCAGGGGCGACCCTTTGCCCTTCAGCCTCCCATTGCCACGGTGACCACGGACGCCTCCCAGATAGGGTGGAGGGGGGCATTATCTGGACAGATCTGTCCAAGGTACGTGGCAGGCTCACAAAACGCACCTACATATCAATATCCTGGAAATGAGAGCGGTGCTACTGGTGTTGCAAGCACTTCATCATGTTCTCCCCCGGGGCACTATTGCGATTCTGTCTGACAACATGTTGGTAGTCTGGTACATAAACAATCAAGGCGGAACCAGGTCCTACCCTCTTTGCCGAGAGGCCATGAGATTGTGGCATTGGGCGATTTCTACTCAGCGTTTCCTTCTGGCAACGCACATTCCGGGGAAATCCAATGTGATTGCAGACAGGCTGAGCAGGACCCTCCTGTTGCCCCACGAGTGGTCCCTCAGCGACAGGGTGTCTGCAAACATCTTCGCCAAGTGGGGCCTCCCGTGTTGCGACTTGTTTGCCAGCCCTCACAGTGCAAAATGCAGGGAGTTCTTCACTCTGACTCCCTCTCAGGGGCAGATTCCCAGGGACGCTCTAGCCCACAGTTGGCCCCCCGGTCCACTTTACGCCTTCCCTCCAGTTCCCCTTCTCCCGAAGGTGATACAGAAGGCGATATATCTAGGAAGCGACATGATTCTGATCACTCCATACTGGCCTCGTCAGGTTTGGTTCCCCTTCCTTCTGAGGTATGCGGTGGACGGACCATGGTTTTTGGACCTAGTGCCCGACCTGTTAACTCATCAGTTGGGACAGTCTCATCCATCCCTCAGGTCCTTGAGGTTGGCAGCCTGGTTACTCCACTTCCAACCTTAGTCAGACATAATTCTCTTTCTCCAGACGTCATCCACATATTGTCCTCTTCTCACAAACCTTCCACTATTAAACTATATTCCAGTAAGTGGAAGAGGTTTGCTATTTGGGCCCAGCAACAAGGCATAGATCCCCTTACCGCCCCAGTACCTCAGGTTTTAGAATACCTGGCTTCCTTGTTCCATTTGGGCTCTTCAGTTTCCACAATTAAAGTCCAACTGGCGACTATCTCTAATTTTCATGTCTCTTTTGAGCCTTCCTTAATGGCAAACAGGCTTTGCAAATCTTTCCTTAAAGGAGCGTGGCTCCTTCGGCCCCCAATAGCCCATCCTGTGCCCCCTTGGGATCTGAATATGGTTCTAGCTTCTTTAACTGCCCGTCCCTTTGAACCAGCAGCTACTTGTGATTTAAAATTTCTATCTTGGAAAACAGCCTTTTTGGTGGCAATAACCTCTGCCAAGCGGGTCTCAGAGCTTCAGGCTCTCTGTTCTAAATCCCCCTTATTTGATTTTTCACAAAGACAGAGTGTCTCTCAAGTTAAATCCCTCTTTCTTACCCAAGGTAGCATCCCCCTTATGCATTCAACAATCCTTGGAGCTCCCTGTGTTTTTTCCTAAATTCTCTAATAGTGCAGAATATATTTTCCATCAGTTGGATGTTCACAGACAACTGCGTTTTTACTTAAGTAGGACCAATCAGACACGGAACTCAGATCAGCTGTTTGTGTCCTTTGCAGAAAATAGGTTGAGTCAACCAGTGGCTAAAACCACCATAGCCAAATGGATTAAAGATTGCATCTCCTTCATCTATTCGCAGTCTGGCAAGGAGTTACCATTCCCAGTTAAGGCTCATTCTACCAGGGCAATGGCTACTTCTGTAGCATTCCACTCCAAATTATCGATAGATGATATCTGTGTGGCCGCTACCTGGACTTCTCCGCACACCTTTATTTCTCATTACAAGATAGATGTGGCTTCTCGAGGTAGAGCTTCCTTTGGTTCCACAGTTCTCAGGAGTGTTTTCCAATGAGCCACCCAGGATTTAGGTGCTAGGGATGCTGTCCCATCAGTTATGAATGTAGGCGAGATAGCATCCCATTACATCTTTTAGTTATGTATTTACCATAACTTCGGATGTATGGGATCCATCTCGCCTACATTCATACGTACCTGCCCTCCTTCCCCATTCCCATTGGATTTAGAGGAAATGTTGTACTACTGAGTTCTTTCTCTTGAAGGACTTTAGTTTGTTACAGTTGCTGTTATATCTCTGTGTCTGGATGTAGGTATGAAAGCGAACAAACAAGATCTGGGGAAGCAGGCGTGGTGCGTTATGGGATAAGGGGTAGCCCAGCCAATTAGAGACTTCGTTCTATTGTATAGTGGCCGAGTCGGAGCCGATGGATCGGCTCCGAACCCATCAGTTATGAATGTAGGCGAGATGGATCCCATACATCCGAAGTTATGCTAAGTACATAACTAAAAGTTTTCGAGTTTCAATACTGAAGTCTTCAACTAAAAGCTAAGTACCCCATTGGGGAAACTTTTTCTTGCTCCTTACTGATGTCAGTAAAAGTTAATAATTGCATTACTTATGGGAAGCAAATACCTCATAAGGATTTTCATTTGTACTGTATTCCTTGCCTAGGCCCTGATCAAAACGTGCCATGCTGTCGGTTTTGTGCTAGATTTAATCAATGCACTATTAAACGTCGGTATACTTTTGCTTCTAAATATTTTGGTTCACGATTTAACTATCCAGAAATGACATTGGTTAGCAATCCGACTACCGGAATACCTAAAAAACGGAAAGAAAAAGACAGAGACAGACCGTTGAGGTCCAAAACTGACGACGCTTCTCCTAAGCCAGTCGCCAGTTCGGCTTTCGCAGCCCCTGATACCCGTTACTTTTGATTCGCAGGCCTCTACTGAGACCCATTCGGAGTCCGGTATGCAGCGAGATGCTTTAAGTATTGAACCTGCGGATGTCTCTACCTTAGATGGGTCCGGAGCCGCTGTGCAGGCACCGGCTTCTGATGGTGTTTTCAGACCAAAGAATTTGTATATTAAACCAACGCCATCTTCAAAACTAAGGCCAAAATCTACCACTATGTCTAAAAAACCGATGCTTGGACCATATGTGCAGGCCCCAATGCCTAAAAAACAAATTATCAAAATGGCTGAAGATTTAATTACCTTGATCAGGGGTAGCCAACCCCCTCCTCCTAAGAGGCCTATGCAAGGCACTGACTATGACTCTTCAGATCAGGAATCTATTTCTTCTGATTTTCCTACTGAACAGGATTTATCTATACCTAAATATGAGGACTCTGATGCAGAAGATTCCATCCCTTCTGCTTCTCCCCCTGAGGATTTCTCTTTTGGAGAAACTTTACATACCTTAAGGGAACATTTCCACTGGGAAAGTCAGGATTTCTGTGAATCAAAAAAGAGACGTAGGGATTTTCTTCTTCTCCCTCAGCATAGGCCTTTGGCTATACCTCCTGTTCTAGACATTGTTGATTTTGTTTTTTCATAATCTAGTATGACTCCTGATTCTCTGCCTCCAGCTCCTAGTAAGCCAGACAGATACTACAGGGTTCCTAACTCCCACAAATTCCTTTTCAAAAACCCTACTGCTGATCCTGAAACCTTTTCTCAGGGTCCCAGGGGCGTTAAGGCCTCTACTGCTAAAAATCCTACCCCTTCTGATAGAGATTCCAGGGTGCTGGATAGATGGGGTAAGAAGGTTTACATGTCTGCAACCTTGGCAGTCAGGGCTTTAAACTGTCAATTTCATATGCTTAAATATCGAAGGCATGTCATGGGACTACTTAAACAGAAAATTATGTTGATCTCTGACTGTGTGGAAAATAGAGTTGCAGGATTTATTACATTCAGCTGAACAAGTTGGAAAACATACTTTGCAATGTGGTTTTGATTCTTTGGAGGCCTCTTGCAGGGCTGCTGTAATTGGATCTGTGATAAGAAGGCATGCTTGGCTGAAAGAGCAAAATCTGCCTGACCATGTTTAAGTAAAATTGTTGGATGCTCCTTTACACAGGACAGTCTCTTTGGTAATAAGGCTGAAGAGTTTTAAAAAAGATGGAAGATAAAGCTAAATCTATGCAAACTGTGAAAGTTTCTTACAAGTGCAGCCTCCCAGATTTAGTAGGCAGTGGCCTACTAAGAACTGTTCCTTTCCAGTTCCCTCGAGAGCCGCTCAAGTCAAATCCAGACATTCCAAAGGCTCCAAGTTTCAGTCACAAGGAGCTTTTAGAACAAAACAATGGGGTGCCTCCACCTCCAAATCTAGAAGCAACAAGGCACCTCCCTATGGTAAACAGTCTCAATGACTTTCCTCTACAATCACCAAGCACTTACCATTTGGCCGCCCCTTTGGGGGGAAAACTGGCACTTCATGCACAAAACTGGCAACTGATTACCCCGGACAAGTGGGTTTTAAATATAGCATCCCAGGGATACAGATTTCATTTCCGCACGTTGCTAATCCCAAACGGATGGCCAGATCTGCCCCCAAATCTGTGGGCAGAGGCCCAGAAACAAGTTCTGTCCCTCATGAATATGGGGGGTATTCAACCAGTATCGGAAGAGGAAAAGGGACAAGGTTTCTATTCAAGACTTTTCCTTGTACCCAGAAAAGACAAATCATGGCATCCAGTTCTGGATTTATCCACTCTAAATAATTCTGGACATTACACAATTCAAGATGCTGACTCTTCAACAGTTACTACCTGTGCTAGGCAAAGATGCCTGGTTGGTTAACTTTAGACTTAAAAAAGAGGCTTACCTGCATATCCCAATTGGGGAATCTTGCAGAAGATACCTCCGCTTCAAAGCAGGCTACTTGCATTACCAGTTCTTTGCACTGCCCTTTGGCTTATCTACTGCGCCCAGGGTCTTCACAAAGTGCCTGGCTCCAGTAATTGCATTTTGCAGGCAAAGAAATATTCAAATATATCCATACCTGGATGATTGTCTAATTCAGGCAGAAAACAAGGACATTCTTCTAAATCATCTGGCTTTTCTAAAAAGGGTTCTAACTTGTCTAGGGTACACCATAAATGAAAAGAAATCACAAATGGAACCCTCTCAAAAAATTACATTCCTGGGTGCAAGCTTGAATACAGTTGCCCAGATGACTTACCTTACACCAGAAAACAAATTCAATTGGTGACTTACTTCAAACAGGTGGCCACAAAAACCCTGCTATCTGCAAGGCAAATTCTGCAAGCCTTGGGGTTCATGGCCTCCTGCATTCTTCTAATTCCATATGCAAGACTGCATATGAGGAAACTTCAGTAGTACTTCAAAAGTATATGGAGTCAGCATTGTCACAGCCTGGAAACAATGATTCCTATTATACCTTGCCTGCAACTAGAGTTCCTATGGTGGGCAGAAGCTTGCCACCAAAACAAGGGACTGGCACTCGCTCCACTCCCTGCCGCCCAAACCCTAACTCAGACCACCCAGGAGAGCACCAACTCCTGCATGGGACCTCAATTTTGTTTTGGAAAAACTCACTCTACCTCCCTTTGTGCCAGCTGCTACTGCGGACCTAAAATTTCTCTCTTGGAAAACAGCTTTCCTTTTAGCAGTCACTTCAGCTAGAAGGATTTCAGAATTACAGGCTCTTATAGCAGTGGAGCCTTTCATTATTTTTCATCCGGACAGGGTGGCTCTCAGGACCAGTCCATCTTTTATGCCTAAGGTGGTATCCATTGTGGCTCTTAATCAGACCATTCATCTGCCAACTTTCTTCCCCAATCCAGAGAACAAGGGTGAGTGGATTCTGCATTCATTGGATGTACACAGACAACTTAGATTCTACTTAAACAGGACAAAATCATTAAAAAAGTCTGAACAGCTATTGATGGCATTTGCTGCAGGGGCAGAGGGAAAGGCTATTTCAAAGCAGACTATTTCCAAATGGATAATCCATTGTATTCGTTTCTGCTGTATGCACCATGGTAAACCTATCCCCAAGGGGATCAGATCTAATTCCACTAGGGCTGCATCTACTTCTGCAGCCTTTCTCAGAGGGGTTCCTACCAGAGACATTCTACAAGCTGCTACCTGGAGCTCAGTTCATACGTTCACCATACATTACCATTTACCTCTCTTCTCTAAATCCAGAGCTGGCTTTGTCACTGCTGTCCTGTAGGGCCTTATAGCTGATCCTAATGCTGTATAAATCCATCCTCCCAACCATAGCTGTGGGATTCTACCCAAATGTAATGACTGCTGCAGTGAAACACGAAGAACATAGTACAATTGTGTACACTTACCATATATGCAGATGTTTGAGTGTATTCACTGTTGCAGTCCTGGTTACCCACTCTCCAGCCCCCTGTTTTTCTCTTACTATACCTCTCCTTTCTTTTACTGTGCATAAAAGCCGTTTTGGTGTATTTGCTTTTGTTTGGAGGTATATTTTTTGTGTTTTAAATTATATACACACATATATATATATTGCTCCCCATTTGGGGGGCACCTGACATCTGGGGCAAGAAAAACTGATGTAATGGCGTCGGCTGCATGTTTTATACCCCTGACGACCTGACGTCATGGAAGAAGGGACAGTAACCGACACAGGACCTAAGACTTTGTTAATCAGGCCAACTGAGGGCAACCTGCCAGCAGATTACCCAAATGTAATGACTGCAACAGTGAATACACTTGAACATCTACATTTATGGTAAGTGTACACAACTGTACTTTTCTCTGATGCCTCCTTCGTTGCCATTGTGACTGTCTTCTTAAACTCTTTGTTAGCAAGACAATATTCCCTCTTTGCCTGATCCATCTTTTCTATCTCCCACGTGTTATTGCACTCCATTATTTCTAACCTTCCATAAGGTGGCATACTACATTTACTATAGCTTCACATATTGCCCTGGTTGACTATTATTTTCTCTAAGTTGTATTTTTACACCAGTGCACATGTTCATAGGTTCATAGGTTCATACTAGGCTATCTGCCCGAGGGCATTTACAAGCCTAGCCCATCGTTTTGTGGCTTACGCCACCCCTTTAGTATGGGGAACTATACCCATTATTTTGCTGTGCCTCTGTCGAGCAGTGACACTGAGGTAATCCCTGGGGTATATCTGCGATCTCCCATCCATTGGTCAAGATTTCTCTTGAACAAGGCCAGCGAGGTGCTCTGCCTCACATATACCGGGATTTTGTTCCACAGCATAGGGAGTCTTTGGGTGATGAATCTATCCCTCCAGCACGTCCTATTAATAGCCGTGTCGAGGATTAAGTCTCCGCCCTTGTGGCTCTGATGGATCTAGATTTTTGAGGTGAAGCATATTCATCAAATCTGGGTTTGACATGGCCTTGTATGTTAGGCAAAGGTCACCTCTGAGCAAGCAGTGCGACTGAATAGAGCTGGAGTTCTTTCAGTCGGGCAGCATAGGACAGATTTTGAGACCCTTTATCCTTTTGGTGAGGAACTTTTGTGGCCTCTCCAGCTGCTGCAAGTGTCGGGTCAGATACATTCCGAATGGGGCATTGTACTCAATCATTGGTCTGATGAGTGATGAGTAAAGGGAGACTATGACCTCCCTTGATCTAGATGAGAATCCCTTCATGATAAGGTGGGCAATGTAGAAGGTCTTCCTAACTACTTTAGCTACATGGGTGTTGAATGACAGACTACTATCAACCTGGGTCCCCAGGTCCCTGATAACTTCTTCTGTGCTCAGTGGATTGCCACCTATTTGGTAGCTAGTGGTAACCTTGTTTTTCCCGAAGGGTATGACTATGCATTTTTTGGCATTTAACTTTAGGCCATGGCTCTGGCACCAGTTATCCGTTTCTGTGAGCCCCTTCTGAAGGATATCTGTGTCAGATGTGTTTTCTACTATGGCGCCCAGTTTGCAGTCATCTGCAAACTTTGTCAGCCATAACCCTCCTGTGTTTGCTTGTACTTCGGAAAAGTAGATGCCAAACAAGAGTGGGCCCAGGACTGAGCCCTGTGGGACACCACTTGTGACAGGCTTTGAGTCTGACATGGCGCCAGCAACTCTGACCCTGTGGGTTCTGTCACTCAGCCAGTTTGCAACCCATCTTGTGATGTATGATCAGATCACAAACTAATCTCGCTGGAGGTCCTCATCCCACCCCCACCTGAAATAAAAAAGACCACAGTAAAGAACTTCTCGAAAGCCGACTTCACACTTCTAAAGACTAGTGTGGTCTCCTTTAAGGCCCCCGAGCCGACGGAAAACAGTACTCTAGCCGCTGAATCACTTACAAATGCCTTCTACCAGCACCTGCAGGACTGCATGGATAAGGCAATCCCAAGCAAAACAAAGACTCTTTGTACCAAAGGCAAGCGTCCAGTCTGGTGGACCCCAGCCATAAACAAACTCTACAACAAAAGGAGGAAGCTACTACAAGATAGAGCAAAATCCTTAAAAGGTAAGACACCCTTGATCACTATAAGTAAAAAACTAAGAGCTCTCATAAAATCATCCAAAGCAAATTTTGAGAGAAAATAGCTAAAGACTCAAAAGACAATCATAAGGCCTTCTTTAGCTATGTTAGAAACCTGGGAGGAAACTCCCAGATATGCTCAGAACTAGTTCAAAATGATGTGAAGATTACTGATCCTACAGACATTGCCAACATACTGGCTGACAGGTTCAGTGCAAACGTCTCCCCTCCCCAAAAGGAGAGATATCTATACCAAACGATTGCAGCCCCCAAACATCTCCAACGCAAGTGAGAACTGCTCTCCAAAGCAAAAACACAGCATCCATGGGACCTGATGGTGTCCCGGCTGTGTGCTCCACGAACTCAATGATGAATTAAACCCACAGCTAGGACAGCTGTTTAATCAAAGTCTTACCTCTGGATACGCCCAGGAGTGGCACTGCAACTGTGGTCCCACTTCACAAAGGCGGTGCCTCCACCGACCCTGGAAATTACCGGCCCATTAGCTTGACAAGCCTTATCTGCAAAGCCATGGAGAGGATCATAATGGACCTCATAAATAAAGACATAGGGAATTTGCAGACTTTGGATCCAACCCAGTTTGGCTTTGTCAAAGGCAGATCATGCCTTTTAAACTTGGTTGACTTTTTCGAAACAGTCACCAAAGCCATTGATGAGGGAAAGGCAGTCCATACAGCCTACCTTGATCTGGCGAAGGCCTTCGATACAATACCCCACTCGGGTATCATTGAAAAACTCATCAGCTTAAATGTTAACCCATACATCACAGTCACAATGGCAATGTAACTTCTGCCTTACTAGCCACTTATTGTTAGTTGCAGGAGGGTAAATGTACGATATGTGTTCATAACTACTGCAGGCTTTTTGCTTATATTTTGGTGTTGTAAATCAGTTTTACCCCATGTAAACTCACTTAAAAGAATTTAAATTTATTAATCAGAATCTTTTTTGATATCAGACATTTTGAAATGTTGCATTCTCATGTTTAACAAGAAAATACAACAGTCATTAGTGTATTCTTTACTTTTGTGAAATACTGCATTAGATTTGTACAGAACAGCCTACATTTATTAGCTGCTGATCATTTTAATCAACACAGTAAGGATATTTTCTTTATGCCCTACCATATCCCTTGGCATAGAGGAGCAAAACCCTGACTGTGAGCCAGGTGACATTTTGGGGGGGGGGGGGGTTGTGTAGATACATGGATGTATACACATACAAAAGGAGATGTAGAAATCCAGCAGTGATATGGGTTACATGTTGTCCATCCAACTAGAGGGCCTAAGACTTCTAAATAAGTAAATAAATAAATAAAAGAAAAATGTATATTGCCTAGATGTCATTGAAGGACCCAAACAACTCCTATGATTGCCTGAATAATGGGGCTGTTCTGGAACTTGGAGAGGCTTTATGGTCAGAAGGCATGGGATGAAAAGTCATAAAGAAAATTTGTTTATGCATTAAACCTCAAAGTTAAGTTTAAAAGGTAAATTCTTTATTGACAAGAATTCTGAAAAGAATTCTGAATTCTGAAATTATTGACAAGAGTTCTGGAAAAGAATATACAAACACCACGTGCAAATGTACTGCTTGAAAGATAAGGGCTAATATGTTCTTAAAATTGATCACTGCTGCAGTAGCCTAAGCTACTTATAGGTTATATTCTGTAAAGCATATAACAACTTGCCAACTTGAGCTTAGCTAACTAAAAGTCAGTTTTGGGAAGAGAGAGGGAGGCTAAAAGCCCTGAAAAGGACAATGCTAGGAAAGGAAAACTATGTGTGCACACATTGGCATAAAAATGTACAAAAATAATGTAGATGGAGACTGGTATATATACTTGTATATTACTTTTTAGTATTGTAGGTGTTGAATATTCCTTGTTTTTTGATTTGTAGAAAGTGCAGTTCAGGTGATGGAGGGGGGGGGGGGAGGCTGGCAGGCTGCTAATATGGAATCTTCCAAGAGAAGTGCTTGACTTTGATGGAATGCATAAAACCCGAACCCACCAAAGAGGTCTGTCTATACATATCTGAGTCTGTAACAGTGTATTCCTTTCCTGTTAAACACAGCGGTTTCTGCCAATTTTGATAGCATTTAGCAAAGTCATTTCTGAAGTTATCTTGGTTTACAGTCTATAATGTACATTGGCTGCATCTGCAGTGACTGTGGGCACTCACTAGAAAAGGCAATTGTGCATTTAGCCAGGAGGTTACCAACAGTATAAATATTTCTGCTTTGCTTATACCCAGACAGTTCAGCTTCATATCTTAGTATGTGTATCTTTTATTGCTATTTTGCTGGAAAATAAAAACACTTCTAAGGGGTGATGTCAGCTAGAGCTGAGATGAAGAGTGGTAGATTGTAGGTAGATGTATTTGGGCCTTTATTAAGCCTGCACCAAGAAAGAATCAGCAGAGAGTTACTAATCATTCAAGTTATTGCTTTTCCACTTATTTGATATTTCACTCTGTCCTTTGTGAATAGGTGTGTTTACTAGGCTAACGACCACAACAGCCTTTTTAAGCCTAGCCATGCATCCCAAATCTCTGACAAGTTCTGATACCCTTGATAAGTGTAAGCAGGGGTTTAGGAGCTGAAACATTTACAAGCAGGGGCCTGGGACGTGAACCATTTACAGGTTGTCTGTGTCCTTTAGAGACAAAGGCGCCAAACCAGGGATGAATTTCCTGTTCCCCATCCAATTTTCTTAAGTTTCACTTGAATTGGGTTAGGGAGGAACTCTTCACATGGATGGGGCACCCTGTTCCATAAAAGGGGTAGTCTTTGTGATACATACCTCTTTCTCTCCAGCAGGTGATATTTATATCACAAGCAAGGTTTAAGTCTTTAGAATAGGTAATTCTGATGCTGTTTGTTTTGAGGATAATGTTAGAAGGTCCATCAGAGTGGAGTTTGACAATGCCTTATATGCCAGGCATACATCTTCTCTCAAAAGCCTGTAGGAGACACAATACAGGGATAGGGTCTTGAGGTGGCCTGCATAGGACATTTTACTTACAGCCTGTATTCTTTCTGTGAAAGTTCCAGTTGTTGGATGTGCTTGGTTAGGTACATACCAACAGGGATATTATACTCAATGATAGGTCTGATGAATGCCGAATACCATGTAACAATGAATCCCTTGGACTTAGATGCTATGCCTTTGTTTATAAGTTGCGCAACATAGAATGATTTCCTCACTACTGTAGACACGCAATGGTCAAAGGCTAGATTGCTATCTGTGTGTGTCCCTATGTCCCGGACTACTTGGTCACCTATAAGGGGTGTGTTGGCAATATGATAGTTACCAGGGGTGGATGACATCCCAAAAGATACTGCTATGATAAATGATAAATAGTTATTAGAAAAAGCTGGAGGAGGAGGGTAATTTAAGTTTTATCTAAGTTCTTATGGTGTCTAGGTTGTCAGAGTGGTGCAAGTGAATGTATACTATGAGATCCACAGTTTTTAAGGAGGTACCACCAATGTAGTGATGTCCGCACACTGGGCCAGTAATCAAGGAGCATGAATCCTCACCACTGACACTGAAGAGGCATGTTCACTTGGAATACAAATGGATACACATTATTTCCAGATGCATACCTGCTGCATCAAGCACAGTTTCCCTTAAGAGCACCCAGGGAACACGATCAGTCTGGGGGGCTGGTTCCTGTCTGTATCTGTCCAGACCCCCCCCCCCCAATAAGACTCCTCACTGGCACAACTTAGAGTTGAGTCCTTAGCTGGGGTTCCAAGTGAAGTCATTCCACACCCTGTCTGTGAAACCAGTGCTTTGTATCCCTGTTCCAAGCAGCTCACACACACACACGCACACGCACACGCACACACACACACACACACACACACACACACACACACACACACACACACACACACACGCACACACACACACTCTTTGGGATTTGATTTACACACGCACACACACACACACACACACACCTGGGTAATGTTTGCACAGATTCACCTGCTGTACCCCCTTTCTGCCCAGACTATTATAAGGTAGTTATCACTGCCATCAGAACCCCTGCCAGCTTCTTTAAGGCTTTTACAAGGGTACCCAATTATACTGAGTGAAATTAATATTACTAGAAATGGCATTGTTGCCCAAACAGCAAGGCCTTCAGGAGTGTCCAGAGTTGTCACCAAATAAGTATGTGCAAATACTCTCAAAATCTAGATATTTTTCTAAAAGGACCAGACATGATGAGAAGTTTAAATATATTAAATAATAAAAGAACATGAAAATACTACATTTTTATTTATAGTAAACATCAGAGTTTCAGTCACAGGGATCCTTAAAAATAACACAGATGGAAAGTATCACACAGTTATAGAAAAACAATATTTAGCTAATCTCACTTTCTATTCCTGGTTGACTAAAAGAAGGTACTGTTCCTTCTTATTGAATAGAGCAAGGCAAGATGGGTGAGTGGCCCTTGTCAGATTCAAGACAGAATACAGAATGTTCCTGAGATTTCCGTCTCTTCTAATATTAAAACATTATTTTTGTACAGATTGACATCGCATACATCTAGTCATCTAACTCTGTTTCCCGCACTATCCCCTGCCACTAGATGCTATCCGGGTTTAGCACATATGTGCTGTAATACACACAGAGCATTGCTCAGATGTGGTAAAGTTGCTGGAAGTCAAACAGCCATAAAACCATTCCACTCTTCCTACAGGGCTACAACTTATTCTCTAGTTCAGACATTGCGTCTCTGGCACCCTTCAGAACTGTAGGATAACATCTTTATGGCTTAACCCATAAAGTAATTTAATTTCAGAAGTATTTTTTCCAAATTCAGGTGGATTAACCTCTTCCCTTTCAGTATATGCTGTTACAATGTATACATTTAATTCAGTTACAGTAGTACTTGTACATTTCTTTTCCTTCCAGCAGAGCACAATGTTCATACATTTTAACACAAGCAAACATAAATACATTTTCAGCAAAAGCATCTGTACAAATCAGTTTGATGTACAACTGACATATAATTATTTACAAAATTCCAACTAGCTGTGCTGGGTTATGTTGCAAATCCACTGCCGTACTTCTCCTGACAAGGCTTGGTAGTACCTCCTGTCATCACAGTAAGTAGTGGACAGCTTGAGCACTTTAGAAATCTCATGAGAGCTGGTATTCCTGACTGTGAAAAATATATGTCATAAGGCTGTAAGTTCAGGAGAAAGGGAGGCCTTCATTCATTTCTTTGTCACTTGTAGTAAAGTGGTTCAGAGAGCACATTTTGTGCAAAGATGTGTCATGCTGTTCCAGTAGAATTGTTTGTTATCAAATGGCAGTAATTATTTCTACATCCTTGAACCCAAAATGTATATGTTCGTATCTCTGCATTATTTGTTAATGAAGTTTTCACACACGACTGCATCTGAATGATTTAAGATTTTCCACTAATGCACTTCTTCCTCAATTAACCTCCATTTAGGGGCAGGTTCTCAGTTGTGAAGAAATGCGAACAAAAGCGAACCAGGCAAACAGTAGCTGCAAAATTTATTAACAAAAAGCTGATGAAAAGGGACCAGGTAGTTTATGAACTCAGTATTATGCAAAGCCTGCAACATCCACAGCTCATCTCTCTCCTTGACATCTTTGAGACCCCCAGCAGCTTTGTGTTAGTTCAAGAGGTGTAAGTATGATTTTAATCTTGACGTGAAGGATTTTAAGATCAAAATTAAGAAAAATTACTTCAAAGTTGTAAAAAATGATTTTGTTGCATTTCTTAAAATCATTAACATTATGATATCTAAGATGAATCCAGCCAATGGAAATCATCTATCTCTGTGTTTTGTACCCAGTTTAAGAAATGTCAGCATGGAGTCATATTACTCATAGCCTATACCATATTCATATTGCCTCTGCCATGGATCTTTACACAACAGCCACAGTTGATGTAGATACCAGCGATTATTTTGTAAATAAAATGTGTTACTTTTTTTTTTCTAAACAAAGTACAGTGCAAGCTACCCAGCAACTCTACTTGCACACTGTATATAGATTTTGACCATAGAAGGACTAACTGATTTAAGAAGAAAAGAGTATACAGCTATTTACACTTCACTTGTCAATATATAAGGTAATCTGTATGTATCCGTCCTTCTCTCCCACTTGCAACTAAATTTCATAGAATAAGTATAAATGTTACAGTCAAACCGTCATACATACATTTCATAACTGCTGTTCAGCTACTTGTTTTTAAAAGGGACAGTACAAAACACATCAGATTTCACAGATGCAACATTGGAGTCCTTTTGGTTAATATCTAGGCTATCACCTTGTTTTGTAGACCTTAGTAGTGGCAAAATTGAACTGTTGCCATTCCTTATCTGTTATTTTTTCTCTGATCAACAAGTTCTTCACCACACACTGTATAACCAGGATGGAAAAAGTGTCCAGAGCCAGCTTTGGTTGCATTGAGGACTACAGCTTAGACAACATGAGTTTGATTAGCAACTTGGGTGCTTGACAGAGCTAGCAGGGAGGGTGGGTGTACCCATTCTGTGGGGGTGGATGGGACATACCTGGAGGCTTACAGCCACAGTCTCTTGGATGAAGGGCATCATTATGGATCATCTCCTGGGACTGGGCTTTCAACAAGCCACCACCTGGTTTTAGCCTTTGTTAGCATCTGTGCTGTAGTGTATAGTGCTGGGATAAAGGTATTGTGAGTCCTTCCCATGACACTGATAGCTTGTCCCCCCTCCCAGAGAATAGTGCTATGCCATACAAACACTCATTGCCGGGATGCCTTTGCGGGAATAACCAGCCCTCATGACTGTTTGATGATGACCTCTGTAGACAGCTCTTACCCCCCTACCACTGGGGTAATTTTCCGGTACAAGGGGAAATGAATTGTCAGTGTCTGATTTATGGAGACTTAATGGTCACCTTGGGGGTGGGGGGGGCACATGAAAGGAAAGCTTGGCAAGATCACAGAACAGTTAAGGGATAAATCTTTTTTTTTTCAAACACCTTTGTTGAATTATCACTTGTGAAATAGGCAAATTTACATTCTTGTAAAAGTAATCAAATTATAATTAACATAACAAGCATCTTCATGTATATTACTGTAATCATATAATCTAAACAATGTTACATGAATTATTCAATTCCTGTCCTTTTTTTAAACAAGAAACATCTTTATTAAATCATCACTTACTGCATCGGCAATCACGCATTTATGTAAATGAAAACAAACCACACCGACACAAATCATACTGACAAACTCCTAATTGCAAACATTGTCACTTGTAATCTACGCATTCTTTTTCAGTCAAACAGTACATAGCTCATTTAAGTCCTGCTGCGTTTTAAACCTCATTCCACCCTTGTATGTATTGCTCCCACAATTCCCATTTTTTTATGTAGTTTGCTTCAACCCTTTTCTAAAGACCTCAATTCTAGTTGTTTTATCACTGTTACTATTTTCACTACTTCTCGCATTGTTGGTTTAGATTTTGATTTCCATTTTCTAGTAGTTACTTTTTTTGGGGAGCCACCATTATTAGACACAGCAAGGCCTTTCCATGTCTAGGCTATTCCGATTCTGTATCGTAGGTTAGTACTAGGCTGTCAGCCGTAGGGCCTATACAAGCATAGGCATAACAATTCCCTGGCTATTTCTTCCCACACTGTTTACTTCCCTGGACCCCTGTCTAGCAGGGCGACCGACGTGTGATCCCTGAGGGTGAATTTCCTTTCTCCCATCCAGTCGTCAAGGTTCCTTTTGAAGAGGGCCATGGAGGCGCTGTGCTTGACATGTATGGGCAGTCTGTTCCAGAGTCTGGGGAGTCTCTGGGTCAGGAACCTATCCCTCCAGCATGTTTTGTTTATTGTGATGACAAGGTTTAGATCCCTGGAGCATGTGGGTCTTGAGGGATTGGGATTTCTTTAAGTGTAGCATGTCCAACAGCTCTGGGTTTAACCATAGCTCAAAAAAATCCTCTCCCTCATCAGACCAATCTGCCCACCCAGCATCTCCAACAGTGCATCCCTCAGGGAATCCTTAAAGTCTTTTGCAGTAGTAGGGATCTGGGAATTGGCCCTTTTCTCCACTGTGTTGTGATTTTGGAGAATTTATAATTAACAGCAAGTTTAGACAGTTTGTGCTGTTTCTGTATTTTTCAACATTTCGGAATAGAATGTCGATCTCAACCATATGGAATTCGACATTGTGAAGTAGCTCCATAATGTATGTATGTAAGCGTGTGTGTGTGTGTGTGTGTGTGTGTGTGTGTGTGTGTGTGTGTGTGTGTGTGTGCGTGTGTGTATTTATTTATAAAATAGATACATGTATGTATTAACAATTAACTGTTGAAAAAGGTCTCTTATATGATGAATAAAATGTACTGTTGGGTTATTGAGCTGGTTTGCCCCATCATAAACCAGTTTCTCCAGTCCAACAGTAGAAGATATTTCATGTATCAAACAAACTAGACCTCCTCCTCATGTTTTCCATTTACTTTGTTTTATTTATTAGTATGACTGCTTCCTATTGCTATTAATGGGCTTCATTAATTACCTAAGTTTATTCAGAACAGGCTGTTTACATAGAGCTGTATGAGTAGGATGCTTTAAGAATGTTTACTGTAGCTTCTGAGGTAAAATATATTTTTTTAGTGTCAGTATAGCTTTTAATGTATTTTAGTAGTGTAGTGAGAACTATATTACAATTTTAGTTTTATGGTTATAGTTTGCAAGTATTGCCAGTTTCTGATTGGTCATGTGTTCATTATTATTATTATTATTTAGGTGAGCAGTGTTGTTTCTTGGGGTTGCTTGCATGTTTTAGGTGTGAAGTTAATTTTAATGTAGTAATGAAAAGGAAATGCAGTTTGTTTTCAAGTTTACGTTCATTTCTTTATTTTTTATTTTTACATTGTTTGTTAAATTAACCATGGACTTTGGGTTTAGTGGGTTATTTTAGGTGGGCTAGTGTGTTGGGGTTGTCGATGTCAATTTTGCATGTGCAGTGTTTAAATTTTTAGTTTAGTTTTTATTCTGTAATGTAAATATGGTAGTCTTAGATTAATTTTAGTAGCTGTGATGCAGGTGCGCCAAGAATATATTGATGTAGTGTCAAGAGGGTGGAATGAAAAAATGTACACAGGGTACCTAGAGAAATTTTTTTTTAATCAAACTCGAGGTGCACCGTTTAAAGCCAGTTATTTTTTCTTCAGTATAACCCCAACTTACCTTCTAGAAAAGTTTTGTTTTTCCTTATAAACTTTTCATACTTTGACCACTTCAGGTGCAGATAAATGAAATAAATGCAGCATCATTTTCCATAGCTGTCACAGCACCCTAAGTGCCACAATATGCAGGAAAGTGGTATGGAACTACAGTGTTTGTGGAGTGGCAATGTAGTACTACAGGTCTCACTGTTTTGAACATAACATCAATGATTAGGATTAACAAGCCAGAACTGTCTAACTGAGGTACAGTTTGGAAGGATATCTTTTAAAAGATTGTGTATGACAGATAAACATTCTGACTGAAGGTCTTTTGGTTTCTGGATATTTCTAAAAATGTATGTAGTAGTGTAGCTCAGGCTATAGCTGTACTAGTTTGATTTGTTCAGTCTTTCACTCATAAATATGCAGCAAGTTTGTATGATTATAAGTAATGTAGTGAACAAGTAGCAAAGTGCACATTTTTGGGGGAGGAGGTTAGTTGCTTTCCTTGTAATCTTGTTTTTAAACTTGGTTTTCAGGGCTGACCAAGGACGCCTTCTAGACTTCATAGTGCGCTGGGGGAACCTCACTGAATGTAAAGTTACATCCTACCTCAGAGAGATCCTGGAAGCCATGCAGTATCTTCACAACTGCAGGATAGCACATTTGGACCTAAAGGTAGGATGAAAGTATATTATCTAAGTGCAGCATTTAGTTCTAGCAGTTAATATGAATTCTGCTGCGTGTAATGCTCCTTTGCCTCTTAGGAATCTTGCTTAAAGTTGTGGAAAACTGTTTTTTTTTTCCTTCTGAGATGGCTTTTCTTTTCTAAAGTCAGTGTTAGTATTTATTTTATTTGAATTTATTTTCCTTTGTTAACTGGGTTAATTCCACTAGTCCAGAGTGGCCTCTTTTCAGTAGAGACCCAAGATGGTGATTTTATACTACTGGGGAAATTTGGCCAGGGTATCCTGAGCTGCCACCAAATCCAGCAGGTAGGACCTCAGTTTAATGTCTCATCCAAAGGACAAGTGTCATGAAATGGAGTCAGGTGTTTAAGTATACCCAGCTTTGTTGGTGTCTTTTGCTTGGACTTAATTTTTCAAACAGATTTTAAGATTGTTGACCACCTCGGTCATTCAGTATGACATTCTTGATTTTTACATGACCATTCATTCTTAAACGGCACTGCAGTAGTAAAGAAGGGGTGGAGTATTTTTAATCACTCTAAGCCTTAGCAGTCCCATTTCAAGTCACACCAGCACAGTATGTGGATGTTTAGAAAAGTAAATATCTGGTGTTTCAGTGGAGTGTATCCATAAAAAGGCAAGTTAAATAGCTGTATTATTCAGTCTGTCAGACAGTAATTGCAGTATCCAAGCTGTGCCAGACAAGTAGTAGGATATTCTCTTCTCTGTTTGTGTGGTAGGTCTTATGCAGATAATATGAGCTGCTGTCTGGAACAATGCAGTATTGACATCTGTAGCCAAGCAGCAGGTTTTATTCTAACATTGTTTTAAAAAAATGTTTTAGGGCAAGTTCCATCTAATTCCATCATGGGTGTATTTTACTTCATTCCCCTTTGACTGTCAAGCCCACCTAATCAGTTTACTTACCCATGTCATTCCCCAAGGGGCAAGACCATTATGACCTATTTATTAGGGTAATGGCATTGAATTTATTCCTGTTGGGGTGATGGAGCACACTGGGAGTGATGGTGTCAGCTGTGTGAGAGAACTGGGATTTTGCTTCATGACTTCACATGTTTGCCTACATTTGACCATAGATGCTTAAAGAAAAGGCATAAAGCTGCCCAAAAAGAAGTGTCACCTGTTTCCATGAGAGTTGTGACCCTCAAAGGCACATCCCCCTGTGACAGGGAGCTCAGAGTGTTCTGCTCTCCACATTGGGGAATACAGTATGGAGTGTACATTCCAGGCATACATGCCCAACTTCCTTTCTGGGAGAGATAGGCAAACAGGCATTGCTCTCAGTCCTCTGTCTCTCCACTTGCCAGCTTCTTTACTTCTCAGTCCGTGAATTGAACCTTGTCCTCCTGGGACTTATTCTTTGCTTTTCCTATTTCTACTATGGCTGCTGTTTTGGCAGCATTCCCCTGTGGAATTTCTGCCATCGATATTTGTGAGGCTACAACATTGCTGACTGCTCACACTTTCACAAAACATTAACAAGCTGACTCTCTACTCTGAAGATGGTAGAACGTGTTAGAGTATTTTGTGGTATGTTAGCATAAACTTTCTCATTCCTTTCCAATTCATACGTTGGAATTTTCACCAAATGTAATTACTAGCGAACGTAGGAATATCGGGATGATACTAGGCAGGTGATCACGAGGGTCCACAGGATGCCTAGTCATGTACACCCTTAATTAGACAAACTTAAAAGTTCTTAACATCCTTTTCACGCACTTCACTGCTTGCATCCCAAATTGAGCAGGGCCTTACATGATAAGTATGATGTAAATTTCTGTCTATCCATCCAGTCTTTAAAACTAACCTCAAAAGTTAAAAGCCAGTTATTTTTTCTTCAGTATAACCCCAACTTACCTTCTGGAAAAGTTTTGTTTTTCCTTATAAACTTTTCATACTTTGACCACTTCAGGTGCAGATAAATGAAATAAATGCAGCATCATTTTCCATAGCTGTTACAGCACCCTAAGTGCCACAATATGCAGGAAAGCGGTATGGAACTACAGTGTTTGTGGAGTGGGAAAGTGGTATGTAACTACAGTGTTTGTGGAGTGGCAATGTAGTGCTACAGGTCTCGCTGTTTTGAACATAACATTAATGATTAGGATTAACAAGCCAGAACTGTCTAACTGAGGTACAGTTTGGAAGGATATCTTTTAAAAGATTGTGTATGACAGATAAACATTCTGACTGAAGGTCTTTTGGTTTCTGGATATTTCTAAAAATGTATGTAGTAGTGTAGTTCAGGCTATAGCTGTACTAGTTTGATTTGTTCAGTCTTTCACTCATAAATATGCAGCAAGTTTGTATGATTATAAGTGCAGGCACATTGTGCCTCGACTCAGGATAGTTCTAGATATTGCTATTTTTGGCATGGAAAATTTACCATGTACCACCATGTCCTTTAAATTTCTACCCCTATGTGTATGGAACATCTGAATAATACTGAGGTTTATGAGAAATGCGATAAAAATAAATATGAGCAAGCTATGGTTGAATTTGAGAAAATTTTGGACAGAAGTGTTAGATTAGTTTTTTTTAAGGAAAGAGATGTTAAGGAGAGGTTATTTAACCAAAGAAGTGAAATAGCTATTTTTTTCTGTCTGCCTAAAATACACAAAAGTGTAGTTAAACCTCCGGGAAGACCTATTATTTCAGCTTGCAATTATTTTTTACACAATGTTAGTTTAATATTACATGAGTTATTATTACCCTATGTTCTCAAATCCCCTGTGTATATAAAGGATAGTGTAGATTTTTTATATAAAATTTCCCGGGTAGTATGGAATAAAACCAGATATTGGTTTGTGATTGATGTCAAGAGCCTATACACCTCCATCCATCATAAGGATGGTTTAGAGGCGATAAAGTATTTTATGGGTGATGGTCCTTTATCCCATTTTGTTATCAATATGGTTGAGTTTTGTTTGAAAAACAATTATTTTTACTTTGACAATGTATTATATAGACAGAAACAAGGTGCAGCGATGGGGGCAGCTTTTGCCCCCATGTATGCAAACTTGTTTATGTCTTTTTTTGAAAAAAAAGTTTCTATTTAATTTGGATTTTATGAAAAAATATGTGGATTTTTATTTTCGTTTTATTGATATCATTTTTATATGTGGGGGGTGAAGAAGAGGTAGAGAGTTTTATAACAGATATGCATAGGAATCCCTTTGGTCTTGCTTTTGATGGACTTCAAAAAGGGAATAAGGTTGTATATCTCAATCTCATTTTGGAAGGCATGGAAGATGGGAGTATTTCGTCCAATATTCATAGGAAATTTGTGGACGGTAATCAATATTTACATGCCACCAGTTGTCCCCCCCCCCCCGTGTGTGTTGGAAGCTTTACCATTTGGAGAATTGGTACGTGTTTCACGGTTGTGTAGTGATAAGAATGAACTGGTGAAAGAGATGGAAAAAACTAACCAAATGTTTTTATATAGGGGCTATGACCCAGACATTTTGGAGAAGGCTCACATTAGAATAATGAAAAAGCTAGACATGGAGGGTGATGTATATCTAAATAAAAGAAGGAATAAACATAATAGCTTTTTTGAAGAGAATAAGGGGAAATGAGATGCTATTTGTTATGTAACAGTGTACAATATAAAAAGTGAAGAAATAAAAGCTTTAATAGAGTATTATTGGAAATATTTGTTGGGAGACAAAGCTTTGCAAATATTCTTCCTCATAAACCATTTTTTTCCTACAAAAGGGGTAGAAATTTAAAGGACATGGTGGTACATGGTAAATTTTCCATGCCAAAAATGGCAATATTTAGAACTGTCCTGAGTCGAGGCACAATGTGCTGCAATAGATGTAGTATTTGTAATAATGTTGTTAATACATTTAAGAATATAAATGGGGTTAAATATGAGCCTAGAGGCACATATACATGTAGAAGTAGAGGGGTAATATACGCATTAAGATGCCCATGTGAGCTTTATTACATAGGGGAAACTAAGATAGAATTTCGTATCAGATTCATGGAGCATATAAGAGATGTTAAAAATAATAGAGAGGATAAAATAATTGCTGCACATTTTAGGATGTTTCACAATAGTAATGGGGCCCTGTTACAGGGTACTGTTTTAGACACTGTAAAATGTTTAAGTATGGATGAAAATGTATTAAAACAAAAATTATTATATAAAGAAAACATTTTCATTTTAAAATACAAAACTATGATACCTAATGGTCTTAATAATGAATTAAATTGGAAGTGTTTGCTTTAAGATAAAGTGCTGTGTAATTAGTAGACGTGCTGCTAATTGAATGTAATATATAAGAAAGTTTGGTTTGCAATTTTACTGTTTGATATTCCTTGAAGTTGGAAACACCGAAGCGCTAGAATAAAAGAAATTTGGTTTTCCTGGTTGTCTTTTTCATAATCCATGGTTTGTGGACAGAGTTGTTTCATATTACAATTGAGATATCCTGCTGGCAGGCTGCCCTCAGTCGGCCTGAATTCCAAAGTATTGGTCCGGCGTTGGTTGCTGTCGCCTCTTCCCGGACGTCAGAGCGTCAGGGGTACAAAAGATGCATCCGATGCCATTTTCTTCAGTCTTTCTTGCCGCGCGGTGCCCGAAGCAGAAGCAGTTCGCAAGTGCCGATCGGCCGACTCCTGAGATTTTCGTGTACGAATTTCAGATCCGAAGCCTTCATTAAAGGCTAAGTACCCCGTTGGGGACACTTTTTTCTTGCTCCAGACCAATGTCAGAAAAAGTTAATATTTGTATTTCTTGTGGGAAGCAAATACCTTATAAGGACTTTCATTCTTACTGTATTCCTTGCCTAGGCCCTGACCACGACGTTTCTAGTTGTCAGTTTTGTGCTAGATTTAACCAACGGACTATTAAGCGTCTGTACGATTTTGCATTTCACTATTTTGGTAGAAGATTTAATTATACGATGCCATCGGACAGCCATCCGACTACCGGAATTCATAAGAAAAGCAGAGAAAAAGAAAAGGACAGGCAACCGAGGTCCAAAACGACGACGAGGCTTCTTCTAAGCCAGTCACCGGTTCTCAGTGAGGCGTCTTCGCAGCCCCTGATGCCCGCTACCTTAGAGCCGCAGGCCGCTACCGACTCTCACGTGGAATCGACTGGGCCATTGGATACTCAAGGTATTGGACCCTCTGAGACTATTCCCTCAGATGGGTCTGGAGCCGCTGAGCAGGCATCGGCTTCTGAGGGTGTTTTCTGACCTACTCAGTTATTCATTAAAATGACTTCAGCTTCAAAGGCAAAGACTAAAGCACCTTTAAAGACAAAGAAACAAGTACAACAGCCTCATGGACAGGCCTCCATGCCCAAAAAACAGATGCTCAAAATGGCCGAAGACTTAGTTACTTTGATCAGGGGTTCACATCCCCCTCCTGATAAAAGGCCTAGGCAAGAGACAGACTATGAATCTTCAGATCAGGTTTCCAATTCTTCTGATTCCTCTTCTGATCAGGAATACTCACTTCCTCCCTATGAGGATTCTGATGCTGAAGAATCTATCCCTTCAGCCTCTCCTCTTGAGGACTACTCTTTTGGGGAAACCTTGCATACCACGAGGGAACATTTCCACTGGGAGAGCCAAGATTTTTCAGAATCTAAGAAAAGGCTCAGAGACTTCCTTTTACTACCACAACACAGGCCCCTAGCTATTCCACCTGTGTTGGGCATTGTGGATGATGTCTTTTCAGAGTCTAGTCTGACCCCTGACTCCTTACCTCCGGCTCCCGTTAGACCGGACAGATACTACAGGGTTCCTGACTCTCATAAATTCCTTTTCAAAAACCCTACTGCTGACCCAGAAACCATCTCTCAGGGTCCCAAAGGGATCAAGGCTTCCACTGCAAAAAACCCTACCCCCTCTAACAGGGATTCTAGGGCACTGGACAGATGGGGAAAAAAGATTTACACTTCTGCTACCTTGGCTGCAAGGGCTTTAAATTGCCAGTTTCATATGCTCAAATATCAGCAATATATTATGTCACTGCTTAAACAGAAAATGTTGATAAATTCTGAATGTGCAGAAAACAAAAATGCAGGATTTATTGCATGCAGCTGAACAAGTTGGAAAGCATATTTTGCAATGAGGTTTTGATTCTCTGGAGGCCTCCTGCAGGGCCGCTGTTACGGGTTGTGTCATTAGGAGGCATGCTTGGTTAAAGGAACAAAATTTGCCTGATAATGTCAAAGCAAAATTATTAGATGCTCTATTACAACATGACACCTTGTTTGGTGTTAAGGCAGAAGAAGTGTTAAAGAAAATGGAGGACAAAGCAAAATCTATGCAAATGGTCAAGGATTTCTTACAGGTGCAGCCTCAAAGATTTAGCAGACACTGTCCAACAAAGAATTGGCCCTTTCCAGTGTCAGACAGGTCACAAAGGGGCAGATCCCAGCCCCAAGGTTCATACAGGTCTAAACAATAGGGTGCTTCTACCTCCAAAAGTGGAGAAGACAAATCACAGCCATACAGGAAACAGTCTCAATGACTCCCCCCTGCCTGCACCAAGCACTTATCTTCTGGCAGCACCTTTAGGGGGAAAACTAGCACTTTTTTCTCAAAATTGGAACATCATAACCCAGGACAAATGGGTCCTAGACATAGTGTCACAAGGCTACAGGTTACACTTCCATACCCTGCCAAGGGCAAACGGTTGGCCAGACCTGCCAAAAAATCAATGGGCAGAGGCACAAAAACAAATCTCATCCCTCATGTTAATGGGGGCCATTCAATGTGTACCAGAGCAAGAGCAGGGACAAGGATTTTATTCAAGACTGTTCTTGGTACCAAGAAAAGACAAGGCCTGGAGGCCAATACTGGACCTATCTTTACTAAACACATTCCTGGATATACCAAAATTCAAGATGTTGACTCTACAGCAGCTTCTGCCCATGCTGGGCAAGAAGGCTTGGCTTGTGACTTTAGACCTAAAAGAGGCATACCTGCATGTCCCAATCAGACAAGCATGTAGAAGATACCTCAGATTCAAAGCAGGCTCAATGCATTACCAATTCTCTGCACTGTCCTTTGGCTTATCTACTGCGCCCAGGGTCTTTACAAAGTGCCTGGCACTAGTAATTGCATTCTGCATACAAAGAGGAATACAAATATATCCTTGCTTGGATGACTGCCTCAACAGCAGCAGAGAACAAGGGCATTCTACTACAGCATCTGGCGTTTGTAGAGAGATTTTTAACAAGTCTAGGGTACACAGTCAACGAAAAGAAATCAAAACTAGTACCCTCTCAAGAGATAATATTCCTGGGTGCAAGCTTAAATACAACTGCCCAGATGGCTTATCTCACGCCAGACAAACAAAGGCATCTGACTACCTATTTCAAAAAGTTGGCAACAAAGGCCTACTTATCTGCAAGAAAAATTTTGCAGGCTTTGGGCTTCATGGCATCCTGCATTCTACTAATTACATATGCAAGACTGCATATGAGGAAACTTCAATGGTACCTAAAAAGTGTCTGGACTCAACATTGCCACAGCCTGGAAACAATGATTACTCTCATTCCCTGCCTGCAACAGGAGTTTCGATGGTGGGCGAAGGCTTGTTACCAGAACAAAGGACAGCCATTCACTTTACCCCCAGCCAGGCAGACATTAACAACGGATGCATCAGATTATTACTGGGGAGCCCACATGGCAGGAAGATGTATTCAAGGCACATGGTCTGCAAACCAAATGCATCTACGTATCAATCAAAAAGAGATGCTAGCAGTCCAGAATGCCCTGACAGCCTTCAAGGACGTACTTCATCCGGGACAACTACTGATAAAGACAGACAACACCACGGTCATGTGATATATAAACAAGCAGGGAGGCACTAATTCTTACCCCCTTTGCAGACTAGCCATGACTTTGTGGGACACAGCATTGACTTACCAAGTACATCTACAGGCACAATTCCTGCCAGGAAAGACAAATACTCTGACAGATGATCTAAGCAGAAACCTCATGGATCCCCACGAGTGGAAATTGGACCCACAAGTCTTCAGCATGATGACAAGGAAATGTGGATGCCCGGATATAGATCTATTTGCCTCTCCTCGCAACTACCAACTAAAAAGATTCTGCACAAGGATTTATCACAGACAAGCATGGAAAGTGGACGCCCCATCTTTCAGCTGGAAAAACCTAGCAGTATATGCCTTCCCTCCACTGCCTCTCTTCCCAAAGGTACTCCTAAAGGTCAGACAAGAGAAGCCAAAGAATGATACTGATTGCCCCAGACTGGCCCTGCCAGTACTGGTATCCAATCCTAAGGAACTTGTCTCAATGCCCGGCTTGGACCTTACATCAAATACCTCATCTACTGTCTCAACAAAACAATCGGATCCTGCACTGCCAACTCAAGACCTTCAATCTTGCAGCATGGCGGATAATGTAGTCATACAAAACGCACCCCTCACAAAAGCGGTGATGGATGTCATATTGGAGGCCAGAAGGCCTAGCACTAGAAAATCTTATGCTGCAAAATGGAAAAGATTCTGTGCTTGGAACCAGACACAAGGAATTAACACAGGTGTACCAAACATCCTTCAGATTTTGCAATTTTTAACTGAGATGCTAGACAAAGGCCTATCTTTTATATCAATTAAAATTCATGCCTCTGCCATTTTGGCTCATTACAATACAGAGCCACCAATCTTTTCTCATCCTTTGTTAAGGCAGTACCTCAGAGGAGCCAAAAACTTAAGGCCTCCAAGGAGATCACCAATACCTGAATGGGACCTCAACTATGTCTTGGAAAAACTCACCCTGCCTCCCTTTGAGCCAGCCACTACAGCTGATATACAGTTTTTATCTTGGAAAACAGCTCTGATCCTAGCAATAACTTCTGCGAGATGAGTTTCAGAGCTACAGGCACTCATGGCTGTGGAACCTTTTATCATTTTTTATCCAGACAGGGTTTTTCCTGAGGACAAACCCGACATTTATGCCTAAGGTAGTGTCCAGTGTGGCCCTTAACCAAGCTATTCATCTGCCAACCTTTTACCCAAATCCACAGAACAAGGGGGAGAGGATTCTGCATTCTTTGGACATACACAGACAACTTCAATTCTACTTGGACAGAACTAAAGTTTTCAGAAAGACAGAGCAATTACTAGTGGCATATGCTGCAGGATCACAAAGAAAGGCTATCTCAAAGCAGACTGTTTCAAAGTGGATAGGCCACTGCATTCATTTCTGCTATTCACAGCATGACAAGCCAGTTACTGAGGTCATTAGGCCTCATTCAACCAGAGCAGCAGCCACTTCAGCAGCCTTCCTCAGGGGAGTACCAACCAAAGAGATTTTAGAGGCTGCTACCTGGAGTTCAGTGCACACCTTTAAAAAGTGCTATCATTTACCACTCTAAGTCCAGGGCAGGCTTTGCCACTGCAGTTTTGCAGGGTCTTATAGCCGCTTCTAATGCTATTTATCCCCAGCCTCCCAACCATAGCTTTGGGATTCAACCCAGTTGTAATGACTGCAACAGTGAAACACGAAGAACATAGTACAGTTGTGTACACTTACCATAAATGTAGATGTTCGAGTGTATTCACTGTTGCAGTCCGGGTTACCCACCCGCCATCCCCCTTACTTTTGCTGAAACATATCTGTGCTTCTCTAATCTATACAACGTATGTGGTATATTTGCTTGTAGATGAAGGCAAATTATCCTTTGGTGCATGTATGTTTTATTAACATATTTTTACCCTACACTTTTGTGGGCACCTGACATCTTGGGCAAGAAAAACTGAAGAAAATGGCGTTGGATGCATCTTTTATACCCCTGATGCTCTGACGTCAGGGAAGAGGCAACAGCAACTGACGCCAGACCAAGTCTTTGGAATTCAGGCCGACTGAGGGCAGCCTGCCAGCAGGATAACCCAATTGTAATGACTGCAACAGTGAATACACTCGAACATCTACATTTATGGTAAGTGTACACAACTGTACTTTTTCTAATGCAGGTGTTAGGAGAGGCGGCATTTTTGTGATGAAATAGGAGTTCAAATAGGATTAGGTCTTTCATGGCTTGAAAAGCTAAACACAGATCAACTCAGAGCAGATGGTAGGCTACTAATTAGATGTAAAGTCATGTTAATCTTTTGAGACAGTTGAAGGATTTCATAGGTTCATAGGTTGGTACTAGGCTATTGGCCCTGGGGGCCTATACAAGCCTAGCCGTAACATTTCCCTGGCTATTTCTTCCCACACTATTTACTTCCCTGGACCTCTGTTTAGCAGGGCGAGTGACATGATCCCCGGGGTGAATTTCCTTTCTCCCATCCAATCGTCAAGGTTCCTTTTGAAGAGGGCCAAAGAGGTGCTCTTCTTTATATGTATGGGCAGTCTATTCCAGAGTCTGGGGAGTCTCTGGTCAGGAACCTATCCCTCCAGCATGTTTTGTTTATTGTGATGACAAGGTTTAGATCCCTGGAGCGTGTGGCTCTGAGGGATTGGGATTTCTTTAAGTGTAGCATGTCCAACAGCTCTGGGTTTGACATGGCCTTGAATGTTATGCAGAGATCACCTCTGAGTAGACAATATGCGACAGAGTATAGCTGGAGTTTTTTAAGGTGGTCAGTGTAGGACATCTGCTTTAGGCCTGTGATTCTTTTAGTGAGGTATTTCTGCTGCCTTTCCAGTTGTTGCAGATGTCTTGAGAGGTACATACCAAATGGGACATTGTATTCCATAATGGGTCTAATGAGGGATGAGTACAGTGGGACAATGATCTCCTTTTTTTCTTTGAAGACCTTTAATTTTCTTGGTTAGAAATTGTTTGGGCCTTTCCAGTTAAGCGATATGCCCATGATGGGTTTGATAAGGGAAGATTACAGGGCCAAGATAGAAGGATTTCCATACTATGATATAAACTTGATAGAATGACAGAGAGTTATCCACATAAATATCTAGGCCTGTTATGACCTCTTCTGTCAGAAGAGGAAGTACCATTCATAACATATGAGTTGGGAGCAGTTTTTTGCAAAGCACTACTATGCTGCATTTTTTATTTTTTTGCAAAACTGTAGACCATTTTCAGTACACCAGGTATGTACACATTCCATCCCTTGTTGGAACTGTTTAGTATCAGTTGATGAGTGGATAACAGTAATTAACTTGCAGTCATCAGCAAATTGGTCAGTCACAGTTCTGAGATGTTGGCTTGGATGTCTGCATATTAAATGCCAACCAGCAGAAGGCCTAGTAGGGATCCATTTGGCATACCATTTGTTACATTTCTACATTTAGAGTGTACCAGCAATTTATACAGCCCGGTTAACAATTGGATAGCAATTTTGCTTTCCAGAGACATTAGATAGAAAGAAATGAGCAACATAGTACAGATGTGAGTGATGTATGTCACAATGGAAGGCAGATAATTTTCTGTCCGTCTTTTCAGTACCATCATCCTACATACCTCTCTTGTTTTGTGTATGTACTCTTTCTTGTTTTCGTTCCGTTGTATGGTTGTTCTAGGTCATTGCATGATACTGGTAGGTACAGGATTGTTGGTGGTGAAATAATTTATGGCATTTTGGCCTGTGTTGAGAAGGAAATGGCAGGAATTAGGAGAAGTTTTTTCTTTCCCTGTGGGAAGTAGTGGAAGATTAGCTGTCACTGATCTTTTAGAAACACGGTATGTTTTCTGATTGACTTTTTTTCGATATTAAAGTTCTGCTTCTTTGTAAAGTTTTGAAAAGAGATATCTTCATGGAACTAGGCCACAAGTTTTTTTTCTTTCAGGAATGACAGAGAATTTGCCAAAGTCATGTTTTTGAATTATTGCAGGCCTTGGTGTTTTTGCTGTGTGTTGTCTCCTGCTTATGGTCTGCAAACTAAAAAAGTGTAATGGACAAAAAACCTGGAGCTACTATTCCACTACAGATTGTGACTAGCTGCTCTTAAAATGATCTCCTATAGTCTGTAGCTGTCATGTGCCCCAGCCACTCTTTTTCTTCACTTACTTGAATACAAATGCATATCAGTGTTCCCCTAGTTTAGTAGGTCTCAGCAGAAGTTTTACAGCTAATCTCCTCCATGTACACTGACAACATTGTCACCAAGACTCTGGTTGTTCCCAGTCTTGTACTCCTAATCTCTGTACTAATAAAAATGTAACGACTGATGACTCTGTTGTTAGGCATGCAGATTCCTCACTCACAGGGCTGGACAAGGATAGAGTTAGTCATTTGCCTTTCGAGTGCCAGGATCTGTGACCTTACAAGAGCCCTAAAGACCTTTTCCCTGGGCAAATGTTGGAGGGAATGACCTGGAATGCAGAACTCTAAGGGACAAGAATAAATGTATCTCAGACCTTTACATGCATGTGAGAAATTCGATTAAGACTCTGGTCCTCAGTGTTCCTTCACAGGGAATGATGAGTAAGTACAAAGAACAGGTATCTGGCTTTAGCAATTGGATGAGTAGTCATTTTAGGTGGATTTGGTATTTGTCAGCATGGGATGAGATTTTATTTATTTTATTTATTTATTTATCATTTGTTGACCGGGAAAGTCCGACTAGGTTCCACAGAGCCTGTTTTCAGCGGAGGCCCGGGGAGAAATGCTCCAGATGCATGTCTTTGGAATGATGAGATGATGGATACTCTAACTTGCTTCACAAGGGATGGCCTGCGCCTCTAATTCAAAGGCTTCTGTATACTGGCTAAATTCCTTGGTGCACTATTATTGACTTTTTTGGCAGAGTCCATTTAATGGACATTCCAATGTAGCAAGTTCATTAAACCCCAGTTTGAACTACATTAAAGTGGTTCTCTCGAATGCTAGCAGTCTCAATAACACATTGCCTGATCTTTAGATTATCCTGCATCTGGAACATATCCATGTTTGTGTATTCAATGATATTTGATTTTAAATGTAAAGTTTTGTGCCTATCATGCCTTCAAGCCTGATGCAGTGGCTGGCATATCCATATTTGTGAAGGACCATATTACCTCCAGACACAGTCCCAAAGACCCACAAACAAAACTCATAGAGCTCAAGGTAATCATAAATGAGACAAATCAACTTATTGCATGCTTTATGTCACCAGATGATCATGATCATAGATGAAAGTATTAGAAGCACTTCCTATTAACAATAACTCCATTATTTTGTTAGACTTTACCTTCCAGCTAACTGAAGTACCTGGACCACCAATGTAGGTTATGCTTAGACATTCTTGAAAATTAACAACAAAACTTTTCTGGAACAGATGGTTAATGAAGTCACCAGAGGATACAATATGTTACTTCTGGTCTTCATGAATATAACTTCTGCATTTACTGTTCCACTGGTCTGTCCTTCCCCAGTTACACAAGACACTTGCCTTCAAAATCTCCAAAGGCTCTGAAAACAGTCTCACTGAATTTAAAATTTCATATCAGCAGATCTCATATATTTGTATAACAAAGTTTCAGAATTCACCTATTAAAAACAGCTTTGATGCTGAAACAGCAGTCAGCCTCACAGAGGAGTTGTGCATTCTGTTAGACATACGCAGTGTTAGCATACCCAAACAGGGTAAAATGCAATGTGAAATTCAAAATTGTACTGCTCTTAGGGTGCAGTAACATAAATTAACTTTATAACAAGAAGAAAAAAAAATCTCCTTTAATTATTCAGCAGATCCAAAACCTCTGTTTACAAGGATAGTGTAAAAATATTACCAGGATACTGAAAAATACTCATAGAACTAGTCACACAACCCATGAAGTTAGGCTGGTTTCTAAAGCTAGGGATGATGAGTACAAGCCCTTCTTATACTACATTAGTATAGTAAGGAAAAGTTCCCAGCAATGTTCAGACCTTGTCCTGAAAATTAGCCCAGTAGACATCATCAGTATCCTAGCAAACAAATTTAATGCGAACTTCAACCCCTACTAAAATCTATCCTCACGCCACATAACCTACTATCCCTTGCACTCTGTTACTACCAAGGAATATGTTCTGAAGGTCTTGTCCATGATGCAAAATACTTTCTTCACAACAGCATGATGATATCCCAGGATGCCTCATTCTTCTCACTGGCTTAAACCTGTATTGGAGAAAGGCCAGTGCTATATGAAGGGGTAGGTCAAGCTAATGAAAGAGGAGAGGCACTGGGTTCTGTCAGCTGGGTGGAGAAAAAAAGTAAGTTAAAAAGTAATAGTTAACAATCTTTCCTCCACGGTATCTGACAGCATACCTGGATGTTTAATAAATGGCATCAAACATTCTCTCACTAAACCTGTCCTGAAATTGTTTAACCTAAGCTTATTCAAAGGATTTATTCACAAATGATGGTGCACCACAGAATTGATATTCCTCCACAAGGGTGGCCCCACCACAAACCCCAATAGTTGTAGATGATCAACCTTATGAGCCTCACCTGCAACGCTGCAGACTGTACAAGAATTGATCTCATTGGTTATATTAAAAATCTCATTTAGGTTCATAGGTTCATACTAGGCTATCTGCCCTAGGGTATTTATAAGCCTAGCCAGAGTGTGTTTGGCTTTCGCCACCCATTTTAAATTAATTTTGCTCTGCCCTTTTTCGAGGTTAGTATACTGTGCCTCTGTCTAACAGTGACACAGAAGTGATACCTGGGGTAAACCTACGATCTCCCATCCACTCATCAAGATTCCTCTTGAAGAGAGTCAATGAGGGACTCTGCCTAACCTGGACTGGGATTTTATTCCAGAGTGAAGGGAGCCTCTGGGTTATGAATCTGTCCCTCCAGCATGTCCTATTTATTTCAGTCCTGAGGTTCAAGTCTCTCGAGCGCGTAGCTCGATGGGATTTGGATTTTCTGAGGTGCAGCATGTCCCTTAATTCTGGGTTGGACATGGCTTTATGCGTCTGGCACAGATCGCCTCTGAGTAGGCGGTATGCCACTGAGTAGAGCGGGAGTTTCTTTAACCGGGCAGCATATGGCATCTAAAAAACAGCAACAGTGGTTGCTGTTTTTTACAACCCATTGTGGTTTAACTGTGAGGATTCACCCTTTATGGTAAAGCAAGCGGTGGTCTGTGTAATAAGTGTTTTACGTTGGTGAGAGGTGGAAGAGTTTAGCATATGGCATCTGTTTGAGCCCTTTGATCCTCTTGGTGAGGTACTTTTGGGGTCTTTCCAGTTGCTGCAGGTGTCTGGTAAGGTACATCCCAAAAGGGGCATTGTACTCAATTATGGGCCTGATGAGGGATGAGTAAAGAGGCACGATGACCTCCCCTGATCTAGATGTGAATCCCTTCATGATTAGGTGGGCTATATAAAATGTTTTTCTAACCACTTTGGCCACGTGATTGTCAAATGAGAGATTGCTATCAACTTGGGTCCCCAGGTCCCTAATTACTTCTGTACTTAATGGATTACCACCTATGTGGTAATTTGTGGGCACTTTGTTTTTGCCAAAGGGGATGACTATACACTTTTTGGCGTTTAGCTTGAGGCCATCGCTGTGGCACCAGTTGTCTGCTTCTATGAGGCCCTTTTGGAGGATGCTTGTGTCGGCTGGAGAGTCAATTATGGCGCCCAGTTTGCAGTCATCTGCATGTTGGCCTGTACCTCCGAGCAATATATGCCGAACAAGAGAGGTCCCAGGACTGAGACTTGAGGGACGCCACTTGTAACTGGTTTGGAGTCTGACATGGCTCCAGCAATTCTAACCATGTGGGTTCTGTCCTTGAGCCAGTCTGCAACCCATCTAGTGACATAGGGGTTTATATTTAAGCTGGTGAGCTTATCTATAATGCCCGAGTGGGGTATTGTATTGAAGGCTTTTGCGAGGTCCAGGTAGGCTGTGTGGACCACCTTCCCGTCGTCAATGGCCTTGGTGACTGTTTCAAAGAAATCAACCAGGTTTAAGAGGCAGGATCTGCCCTTAACAAAACCAAACTGGGTAGGATCCAGTGTCTGTAGGTCCCCAATATCTTTATTTATGAGGTCCATGATGATCCTTTCCATAGCTTTGCAGACCAAGCAAGTCAGGCTTATGGGGCAATAGTTTCCATTATCCGTTGAGGCACCACCTTTGTGGAGAGGGACCACTGTTGTACGCCACTCTTTGGGTACATATCCTGTAGTAAGGCTGAGATTGAACAGTAGTTTTATGTCTGGGTTTAGCTCTTCTTGGAGTTCATGTAGGATGCAGCCCGGGACACAGTCTGGTCCCATTGATGCTGTGTTTTTTGCTTTGGGGAGGGCGGCTCTTACCTGAGCATCTGAGATGTCAGGGGGGCAGCACTCTGCTGGGATAGATATTTGCCCTTTTGGTTGGGAGGGGGAGGAGTAGTTTGCGCTGAACCTGTCAGCTAGGATGTTGGCAATGGCTGTGGGTTCGGTGTATTTTTTGTCATTTTGGACTAATTCTGAGCATAATCTGGGAATTCCCACCCAGGTTCCTAACATAACTAAAGAAAGCCTTGTGATTATCCTTAGTGTCCTGTGCAATTTTTGTCTCGAAGCTGGCCTTAGACGATTTTATGAGTGCCCGTAGTTTTTTGCTAATACTGATCAGAGATGCCTTCTCTTTTTGGGATTTTGCTCTGTTATGTAGTAGCTTCCTCCTTCTATTGTATAGTTTGTTTATGGCTGGGGTCCACCAGACAAGGACGTCTGCCTTTGGAGGATTGGGTCTTGGTTTTATTTGGGATTGCATGATCCATGCATTCCTGAAGGTGTTCATAGAATGCGTTTATAAAGGATTCTGCGGTCTGGGCCATATTTTCCACAGGCCCAGGGGCTTTGAAGGATTCCACCTTGGTTTTGAGGAGTGTGAAATTTGCTTTAGAGAAGTTTTTCACTGTGGTTTTCAGGGCAGGGGGTGGACTCGGGATGTGACTATCCAGTGATATTAGTTTATGGTCTGATCTTACCAGTGAGGGATACACTTCTGGTCTGGAGCATAGAGTCCCCATGTTGGTGATGATCAGGTCCAGTATGTTTTCCCCTCTTGTGGGAGTGGTAACAAGTTGTTCCATAGCGTTTGAGTTTATAAATTCTAGGAACCTTTGGGCTAGGGTGTTGGAGCTAGAGTAATGCTCCCAGTCTATGTTTGGGTAGTTGAAGTCGCCCATTATAATGGTGTTTGGAGAGACCTTCATATTTTCCAGTGTTCTCAGGAAGGCCGAGTGGGGTTCCTGGGTTTGGGAGGGTGGTCTGTAGCAGGCTATAAACTGGAAGCTGTTTTACCCACTGTTAGTTGCACGTGGATAGTCTCTGATGCTTCGTGCTGTGCCACTAACCTGGAGGTGTGGGTATCTTTGACGAATATTGATACTCCCCCTCCTTTTGTGGTTCGGTCCAAGTTTTGGGGCCAAAAAGCATGGTATGAGGTATAACCTGGTAGTGCTGGGGTGCTCTCGGGAGCCTTGAACCAGGTTTCTGTTACTGCACAGATATCAATGTTCTCCATGCTATGGAGAGTTTTGAGTGCGTGCATCTTGAGGTTTAGACTTCTGGCGTTGAGTAGCATTACTCTTAGTTTCTTATCCCTTGTGATACCTATGGAGGTGGGTTTGTCTTTTGAGCCTTGCCTAAAAAGGCACTATGGGGGTAGCAAGAGCCTTTGCCAATATCCGAAAGCCCAGGGGTGACAGGTGCAAGCCGTCCCTAGCGAAGCATCATGGCTTGTCGAGCATGTCATCCCAGACTGACAGGCATTGGATCCCCTTTGAATGACACCAATACTTAAGCCAATTGTTGAAATTGATCATCTTGTCTTCATATTGTGGCATCTTTCTTGGTGAGGGTAAGATGCTACTCAAGGTCAGGGTCATACCGGCCTGGGCTACTTGCTCAGAGAGCTCGTCTATATCTCTTTTCATGTAATCCATGATGTACGTCTCAGGTCATTCACACCAGCATGGACAATGACTGAGTCATATTTCTACTTGCCTTGGAGTGACCTGAGTGCTTGTGTTATGTGGCGGATCCTAGCGCCCGACAGGCAGCTCACCGTGACCTTCTCCTTGTTCAGCCTGGTGAGCGGGACGTCAGTGTGCCTGACGATAGAGTCACCTATTACAAGTGTATCAGGTGTGTTGTTTAGCCTTAAGGGCTGTGACTGTTCGGCACACTGGCTTTGTGAGCTATGTGTTGCACATGTTTTGTTTTGGGGTAGCAGTTGCTTGGGTGTCTGCTTTGGAGGTCTCTGCTGCTTAGGCAGATTTTTATTTAGAGCCTCCAGGTATGTTTTTGTGTGTTTGTGTTTGGTTTGCTGTCGTGGTAGGTCTATGTGAGACTGGAATTGTAGTAAGTGTGGTTTCCTTCTCCTCCTGACTGGTTTCGCCAGTACTGAGTTGAGAGAGCTTAGCCTCCAGTATGGCTATATGGTTGCATCTCTCACATGTGTTGGAATTTGTTGGGAGGAGGAGAGGGTTGTCTGTGTACATGAGGCAGTTGTAACATTGCCTCAAGATTCCCAGATTCACCAGCTGGACTGGAGAGGAGATTGACAACTGACCTTTGGACATGCTAGAATAGTATTGGGAATTCCTTTATAATTGAAAAAAAAGGGCCAATGGGGAGCAAGGTACTCAAGAGGAGTTTGTGAGGGTGTAGCGCTTTTAATTTTTTAGTGCTGACTTGTATAATTGCTTTAGTGAGCAAGTGCCAGGTATCTTAAATGCAATGTGTTACAGGTAACTTAAATGCAAAAACAATAAACAGTAACTTTCTTTCAAGTGAAACAAGGAAATAAGAACAGTAAGCAATGCAGATATCACTAGGGATCCACAGAAGCGCTGAAAAGCCACATTTTAGGTGGAATTAGCGTTTCAGGGAAATAACAAGAAACAAACAAGCATGCAAACAAAGCTAGATTCAGCAGGCCTGGATCTAGTCTATGCTACAGCAAACAAGGTGTACCAATTTCAGTAAGAAGTAGTTCAAATATGCAGGCACTATTTATTTATTTATTTATTTATTTACTTACTTACATTTGTTGACCGGGCTAGTCTAGCTGGATACATATTCCTTTTCAGTAGAGGCCCGACGAGAAAAGCTCCAACATGAGTGAATTAATACATTCAAAATATTCTAAAAATGAGTAGTTTCACAATACATATTAAGACATGATAAGAAAAAAATTAATAAATTGTGAACAATGTAAGGTTTCATTAGAGTAGAAGTAAGAAATAAACAAGTCTTAATGCTTTAGTAGGGTTCATGTGAAGTCAATCAAAATCTAAAGCATTAGAACATTAGCAAAACTTTTTAGTAGTGTTGTTCATAAGATATGGGGGGTAATTGTTAAGGCAAAGCCAATGTACTCTAAGGTGGTCTCTAAGGTGTTTTTTAAAGATTAGAGAGGATGATAGTGAGGTGAGTGTATTAGGAAGTTTGTTCCAGATTCTACCCACAACATTGGAGAAGAGGGAATCGCCTGCTTTGTTATTAGAAGGGTTGGTGGCAATAAGTAGCTTATTAGCTGAGCGTAGTGTTGAAAGATTTTTATAAGGGGAGATCAGATTATTGAGGATGGGAATATTAGTAGGATGGTACAGGATTTTTTGTGCAATCACAAGTTGATTGTATTGTAGTTGATTTTATAGTTCTAACCATTTGAGTTGTTTAAGGTTGAGGCAGTGATGGGTTCTGTACGGAGAGCCAGTGGCAAATCTGGTTATGTTATTGTAGCTAGTTTCAAGTTTGGTGAGATTATGCTTTGATAGATTGGTGTAAATGGCAGATGCATAGAATAGGGTGGAAGAAAGATGAGTCTGGGCAATGGATTTCTTAGCTAGTGGTGTAAGGAAGGGTTTTATTCTATACAGGGAGCCTAATTTTTTTATTAACAGTTTTTATAATATTATTAACATGGGCATCGAAGCTGAGGTTATGGTCAATAGTTATACCAAGTAGTTGAGCAGTAGAATCAGGGGACATGCAGGTTCCATTGTCAGAGCTAATAGTGAAGTGGAACTGAGGAGATTTTATGGTGGGTGTAAAGAGTAGTAGCTTAGTTTTCTTGGGGTTAAGAAGAAGGCAGCGTTGGGTGAACCATTTTTCAATTGTGTTAAATACATTTTGTGTAAGGGTGTGGAGAGAGGAAGAAGACCTGGCAATACAGATAAGAGTAGAGTCATCAGCGTATTGTATACAGGTGGATTGTGGAAAAACAGTATGGAGATCATTAATAAAGATGGAGAAAAGAAGAGGGTCTAGGATAGAACCTTGAGGAACTCCAGTGCTCACTGGGAGGTGTGTGGATAGATTATTTTCCCAGAGTACTGCTTGTTGTCTATTTTCCAGATAAGATTTGAACCAAAGGATTGCTTGTGGGTCAAGAGATTGGGCTTTTAGCACATTAATAAGTAGGTTGTGATTGACCGTATCAAAGGCTTTGGAAAGGTCAATAAATAGAGCAGCTGAGAGACAGTTATTGTTACGATTCCTATTTATGCAATCAGTAAAAGTTAAAAGGGTAGAAGTAGTGCTATGAAAGGGCCTAAATCCGTGTTGGCAGTTAGCAAGCAAGTTGATTTGGAGAAGGTGCTGGAGTAGCTGATGGTGAATACATTTTTCCATAATTTTGGCTAGTGGGGAGAGTAGAGCAGTAGGACGGTAGTTGGAGATTTCAGTAGATTTACGTCCTTTGTGCAAAGGGATTATATGAGAGAATTTCCATATAGAGGGGATGTAGGATTCAGAGATGGATCTTTTTATCAGGATAAAAACAGGGTATGCTATGGCTTTGGCTGCAATTTGAAGGTATTCTGCTGGGAGGCAATCAGCCAAGGGAGTGCAGGGTTTGAGTTTTAGAAGGAGTTTGCAGATAAAGGAGGTTGGTACAGGTTGCAAATGAAGGGAGGGAAAGGGACTGTTAGTGTGTTGTGTAGGAGTGGGGGTCATGGGAACTAGAGTTTGAGTTAAAGTTTGAATAGCTTCAATGAAGTAATTGTTAAAGGCATTAGCTATTTGCAGAGGATTACTACTGGGAATAGAGCAGGGGGAAGGGGTTGTGGCATGTCCTGGTATGAGAAGTTTATTAATGCCAGACCAGAATTTTTAGGATTATTAGAGTGTGAATGTTGCAGGTGGGAGTAGTAGTTTTTTTATCTTTGATTATATCCTTTTTGACAGCATTTCTTAGTTGTTTAAAGTATAGATGATCTACAGAGCTTTTAGAGGTTCTCCATCTTGCCCATATTTTGTTTCGTAGAAACATTTTTTCTTTGGTTTGTTTTGTGAGCCAGGGGGCTATTTTTGTCCTGATTCTGGAGGAGTGGAAAGGAGCATGGTTATTTAGAATTTGAAGGAAAGTAGAATTAAAGAGATTGCTTCATCTAGATTAAGTAGTTTTAGAGATGACCAGTTACATGCTTTTAGTTCATTAATAAAGTTCTCAGCCTGGAAGTGTTTTTTAGAACGATAGGTGACAAAATTGTTCTTTTTTGGGCTATATTTCTTTTGTTTAGTGGTAAAGGTTAAAATGTGATCACTAATGTCAGGGAGAGATCCTACCTTATAAGTATCTGGGTGACTATTTATAAGGATCCAGTCAAGAGTAGTTTCTTTGTTACTTGGTTTGTGGATCCTAGTGGGGAAGTTTATTATTTGATTGAAACCAAATAGATTAATATGGGTGTTAGGGGTGGGGGAATTACATAAGGTCCAGTCTATATTAAAATTGCCTAATACAATTGTTTCTTGTGGTAAATGGGTAGAAAGGCTATTGAGAATGTTTTCTAGGGTGCTAATATTGTTTCCTGGAGGGATGTAAGAGCAGATTATATAGATTGCTTTAGAGCTATTCATTTGGAGTTTGATACTAAGGGTCTCAGCATTGGTATTTGAGGGTAGTGATACATCATAGAGTGAAACCAGAAGATCAGATTTGAACAAGATAGCTACACCGCCACCTTTTTTGATGTATGGTCACATCTTAGGATATTATATCCAGGAGGGGTTATTTCTAGGTCATGAGTAGAAGGTTTTAGCCAAGTTTCTGTAAGGCAAAGGATATCAAATGGATAAACCTGAAGGAGAGCATGCAGTTGACTAATTTTGTTGTTAATGCTACGAATATTAAGATGTGCTATACTGAGGGAGTTCTGAGTTATTAAAGAAGAGGTAGCATTATTAAATGATGGATTCTGTAGATTGGTATTTAGTGGGGATGGGCCAGGATTGTGATGAATATCTCCACCTGTTAGAATGTTTATGGTTTGAATGGATGAAATCTTTAAGTATTTGAAGTACTTGGGTGGGGTTAGCTTATTGGGGAGGTAAGAAAAATGGGTGTTTCTATGGAACTTGGGAAGCAAATAGGTTGAAGTAGAGGTGATTTTGCTATGAAAAACGCTGTGGGGTGTGTGATGGGAAGTGTTTGTAGATAGGTCACATTGTGCTTTAGAGTGTAGTGTTCATATGCAGTGAGTGAGTAGGCTAAGGATAGAAGTAAAAATAAGGAAGAAGAGACAAAGTTTTTCAGGGAAGGTTTGAGAGAATGGGCCATTAGGGCAGTGGAGTAGAAAGGTTATATACAGAAGATAGGAAGCTTAAAGTGTAGATAAAAGGTAGGGAGAGATAAATGTAATGGTTTAGAAAGATAGAAGAAGGGAGAAGGGAGTAGAAGATTAAATAGCTGTAAAAGAAGTGATTATAGTTACTGATGATTATGTGTAGAGGTGAGTAAGGAGTAAGCTAAGGAGAGAAGTCAGGAGGAGTGGTGTTAAAGAGGTGGAGTAGAGAAGAGGAGGTAGGGGAGGAGTTGAGAATTATATGTTGAGACTGGATAGGTAGTAACGTGGGTGTGACTTGTTAGGTATAAGTGTAACATCACTGGGGGTGGGTGGGAATTGGGGGTAGGGAGGGGAGCGGAGTGAGCCCAAAGGGCGAATGGAGTGGGCTAGAGCAAGTAGTGAAGGAGACAATGAGTGAGCAGAGCAGCCCAGTTAGGGAAGGTAAGTAGCTTCAGATGGAGCAGGTAATGTTCAAGACAGAAGTATGGAAGGGGAAGATATGTTGTTTACTGGTTAGAGGGTAGAAGGTGGTATGAGAACAGGTAGGAGCATAGAGTTAGCAGTTACGGAATATCTGGACAACCAGACCAGGCAGGAGAACATAGGAAAGAAATATAGCAAGGAGTTAAACTAGTAAGAGTGAAAAGAGGGTAAACATTGAGGCCTGTTAGACTGCCACCTAGTGATCTGTGGTGGTATTGCAACAAGTGACTAAGGGCAGAAAATTAACTAGTTGTGAAGAGTAAGGTAGGTAGTATGGGAAAGGAGATGTTAGACAGTACAGGTCTTGGAGAGGGGTCTGGCTGCTAGCGTTCCTTTCACAGAGGCCAAATATTTAGTTAGATCAACAAACAAGAGTTGAAAATGGCTATCAACAGGGTCAAGAAATAAACGTACTTTATAAAAATGCTTCTCAGGCAGTATTAAAGTGTTGGGACAGCAAAACAGTAGATCCAAATTGGGAAGACTTGTGGGAGACGGTATCCTTAATAGCCAGATAAGATCCTTAGTTCAGGGTAATGTCTAGATAGTTTATAAAAATGCTGCTCTATAAGCCTTTAACCAGAAATTCCCAGCTCAGAAGGGCAGAGTCCAGCCTCTCCTCCCACAAGAGTGCAGACCAAGAACCCTTTTAATGTAAAATAACTGGCCTGAAGCCCAAGTGCTTAAACCAGAATTAATACACTTTTAGAATAACAGACACTGAGCCCTCAATCAGCATTTCCCAACTTAGAAGGATGTAAGCTACCTGTTCTGCCACTACAGTGCAGACCACAAACCTTCTTAATGTAAACAACTGGCCTGAAGCCCAAGTGCTTAAACCAGAATTAATATACTTTTAGAATAACAGACACTGAGCCCTCAATCAGCAGTTCCCAACTTAGAAGGATGTAAGTTACCTGTCCTGCCACCACAGTGCAGACCACAAACCTTCCTAATGTAAAACAACTGGTCTGAAGCCCAAGTACTTAATCCAAAAGACTTAGAATGATAGCTACACTTTAATCAAGTTACTACCAAGCAGTAATAAATACAATTGAATACTTTAAAGAATTCCAGGCTGTGACAATGTTGACTCCATTTGGCTAGATCTTCAACAGTTTGTCTTCATCAGAGGGATCCTATTAAATTTAGTTAACTTCTTCCAGAGGTTAATGCATACTACGGACAGTGGATGTGCTCTTCACACAGTGTAGCTATAACTATATCCCATGCAGATATTGGTTGGTAATATTGTAAGCAAGTTAAATGCTTTAAATGATCTTTATATAGTAACATGGATAGCAAACTGGCTAAAAGACAGAACCCACATAATTTGTGTTGTAGGTGCCACATCTGAAAGTAAACAGCAGAGTTCCTCAGGGCTCTGTACTGAGACTTCTCCTTTTCAGCATTTATTTTTATGTTGTACAGACTGAAAGCCATGACCAATGGTTAATGTTTGCAGGTGACTACAAACTTGGTTTTATTGTCAAGACCCTTTCTGACACCTGTAGTCTTCAGAAAACATTTTCCCTAGTACTGAAGATAGTACACATTTGTGTGTCTGATATTATACTGTCTTTTTGTTTGGCAAACACCGCTCTCCTTACCATGTATTATAGACAGTGCTCCATCCACTGCTAAATGAAAATGTAGCAAGGGGCAGCTGAACAACTCCAAAAAAGAAAGTGAGAAAGTAGCAAAGCAAATACCAGGAAGGAACTGGACCACAAAACTTATAAACTTTTTGTTCGTTTAATAAAACACCACAAACTTCATCAGAATAAATAAACTTGAAACCACCCTTTAAATACTTGTCATGTGCAAAAAAATCATCCGACAAAATACTTCAAATAAATTATTTAAATAGCCATTGTGATGTTATGAAAATTTAAAAATAAACTACAAAATTTTTTAACATTGCATATGTATGAAAACGTGAAAATGTATATAATAGTCAATAATATAGTCAATAATAGCAAACTACTACCCAGTGTTTCATCAAAAAAAGACCTTTTTTGTGAACAGCTTGGCTCACTACATCAAAGTATTTGTAACTGAAGAAAACACTTGATGCCAATAGTTTCATTTAGTCCTGGAGGGTAGTCTGCTCTTAAAGCTAGCTGCCATTTAGTTTCCCCTATATTTTAATAAGGCTTGAAAATTACCCACCAAAGGACCACAAACTACTTTATCTAAGACAAAGAATGTAAATTTCTTAAAATTGTTACATAATAAAACCTGTCATGCCAGTTTCTCACTGCCAACACATTCATAAATCCTTCTTCTTAGTGACCTGATGGTCTTGCCAACATAAAAACTGGTACAAGAATTACATGTTGCGATATAAACAATACCCACAGAATCACATGTAAACCTGTCCTTTGCCCAGATAACTTTCTTGAAATGTTTCAACTCAACAGTACCTGAATTGGCAATGTATCTACATTGCCTGCAGTGACCACAAGCAAAAGTCCCAACAGGGTCTTTGACCTCATTGTGTGATGTCATAGAAGTACTTTCAAGTATACTTCTTATGTCACATACCTTTTTATAAGTGAACAAAGGTTCATTACCCAGGGTCTGGGTTTGACACCTCTGCCTCCTTCCGTCATTATATATATTTAGAAAATCCTTCTGCTTAGTGCATCTAGTAGGGTATATTATCCAGGTGTAAAAATTGTCATCCTTTGTTTATATTCAGCACTGATTAGGCTAGTTATAGAGAACAGTGCCCCACCCTGGGTTATACTTCAATTGATGTATCAAATGGCTAGAGAAACCCCACAGGTTCCTAACTAAGAACATTTCAGGTTTTAAGTCCATAACTAACAAGGGAGGCTAGAAGCTGTACCCCTTCACTTAGTATGTTATGGACTCTTGAGGGCCAATTTATGCCACACTTACTGCACCATTAAATGTAATAGCATAGCAAACATTAAAACAAGGGGCCTAAATCTTCACCAGCAGGCAAATAGAATGCGGTGGAGAAATTCATTCTGTAGAACCTTCTTCCCTAGTATAAGTTGCCTTTGCAGGTTAAGCAGTGTGATACATTGTCATTCTTCATATAGAACCCGGATGACTGGATGATTACCTTGAAATTTATCCAGGGATTAACTCGCCTAGCCCCCCTTGAGAAAGGGGGATACATCCTAAGGGTGGATATTAGAAAGGTGTTTTATTGTAAGACTGAATTACCTTGAAACTCCTATGAATCCTATTCATAGGTTCATAGGTAGGTACTAGGCTATTGGCCCTAGGGCCTATATAAGCCTAGCCAAAAGGTACCCTGGCTTTTCCCACCCAAGAAAATTATTTTCCTGTGCCACTGTCGAGCAGAGCCACGGAAGTGATCCCCGGGGTGAATTTCCTATCTCCCATCCAATCATCAAGATTTTTCTTGAAGAGTGCTAAATAGGAGCTTTGTTTGATATAGATAGGTAGTTTGTTCCAGAGTATGGGAAGTCTCTGGGACAGGAATCTATCCCTCCAGCATGTTCTGTTTATTGTGGTGACAAGGTTTACGTCCCTAGAGCGTGTAGCTCGGAGGGATTGGGATTTCCTTAAGTGGAGCATGTTCAGAATCTCTGGGTTTGACATAGCATTGTGTGTTAGGCAGAGATCGCCTCTGAGTAGGCGATATGTGATGGAGTAAAGCTGCAGCTTTTTGAGACGGTCTGCGTAGGGCATCTGTTTGAGGCCGGTAATCCTCTTTGTGAGGTATTTCTGCGGCCTTTCCAGTTGTAGATGTCTTGTGAGGTACATACCAAAAGGGGCGTTGTACTCTATAATGGGTCTAATGAGTGACAAGTAGAGGGGAACAATGACCTCATTTTTCCTGGATGAGAAACCTTTTGTGATGAGGTGTGCCACGTAGAAGGATTTCCTGACTACTGTGGCAATGTGATTATCAAAGGAGAGACTATTGTCCACCTGTGTCCCAAAGTCTCTTATCACACTTTCGGTGTTAAGTAGACTACCGCCTATGTGGTAGTTCATGGGTCCAGAGTTTTTACCAAAAGGGATGACAGTGCACTTTTTGGCATTGTGCTTGAGGCCATGGCTTTGACACCAGGCATCTGTCTCAGCAAGGCCCTTTTGTAGGATGTCCACATCTTTTCAAGTTTTGATTATGGCTCCTAGTTTGCAGTCATCTGCGAACTTCATTAGCCAAAGACCTTCTGTGTTACCCTGTACTTCAGAGAAGTAGATGCCAAACAGGAGAGGACCCAAGACTGAACCCTGTGGTACTCCACTTGTCACTGGTCTGAAGTCGGATTTGGAGTCTGCTACTTTCACATTGTGGGTTCTGTCAGTGAGCCAGTTGGCAACCCATCTTGTGGCATAGGGATTTATACCTAGTTTAGTGAGTTTATCTATAATTCCAGAGTGGGGGATTGTGTTGAAAGCCTTGGTGAGATCTAGATAGGCTGTGTGAACCACCTTACATCTAAGGCTTTGGTGACTGCTTCAAAGACGTCTGTCAGGTTTAGGAGACATGATCTGCCTTTTACAAACCCGAACTGGGTGAGGTCCTGAGTTTGGAGATTACCAATGTCATTGTTTATAAGTTGCATGATGATACGTTCCATAGCCTTGCAGACCAGGCTCGTCAGGCTAATGGGGTGGTCGTTTCTGGGGTCTGTGGTGGCTCCCCCTTTGTGGAGTGGGATAACCATCGCTGTGTGCCATTCAGTGGGCACATTGCTTGAGGTGAGGCTATGATTGAACATGGTACTTAGGTGGAGTGCCAGTTCGTTCTGTAGTTCATGTAGAACGCAGCCTGAGATGTTGTCAGGTCCCATGGATGCTGTGTTGTTGGCTTTGGCGAGTGTGCTTTTTACCTGTGCAGCCATGATTACAGGAACTTTGCATTCTTCCGGTATAGAGATGGGCCCTTTAGGGGATGAGAGGGGGGTAAAGATAGCACTGAACCTATCTGCCAGGATGTTGGCAGTATCAGTTGGTTCTGTATATTTAGTGCCATTGTGCTGTAACTCAGAGCAGATCTGAATGTTGCCATTGAGATTCTTGTCATAGCTATAGAATGCTTTGTGGTTGTCTTTAGAGTCAGTGGCGATTTTGTTTTCGTAACTAGCTTTGGAGGATTTTTATGAGGGATCTCAGCTTCTTACTGAGGCTGACCAGGGAGTTTCTCCAATCATAGGATTTTACTCTTTTTTGCAACAGTTTCTTTCTTCTGTTGTAGAGTTTGTTTATGGCAGGGGACCACCAGATTGGCTTCCTTTTTTTGGAGGATAGCATCTTGGTTCTTTTAGGGATTGCACAATCCATGCACTCCTGTAAGTGCTTATAAAGTGCATTTTTGTAGGATTCAGCAGTCGTACCTCTATTGACCATCAACATGGGTGTCGTGAAGTTTGCCACTTCTGTCTTAAGAAGCGTGAAGTTGGCTTTGTAGAAATTTTTTATGGTGATTTCCCTAATGGGGGGTGGGGGAGGGATGTGGATGTCTAGGGTGATTAGCTTGTGGTCGGATCTGACCAACGAGGAATTGACCTCTGGTGTGGAGCACCAGTTGCCCATGTTGGTAATAATCAGGTCTAGGATATTGCTGCCTCTGGTGGGGGTGTGGATAAGTTGATCCAAGGCATTGGAATTTATGAATTCCAGAAAACATTGAACATAAGAGTTGGTACATGAGTAGTTTTCCCAGTTAATGGTGAGGCAGTTGAAATTGCCCATTATTAGGGTGTTAGGTTGTATCCTAATATTTTCCAGTGCATCAAGAAATGAGGAGTGGGAATCCTGGGGCATGGTGGGGGATCTGTAGCAAGCTACAATTTGGATTGCGGTCTTGCTCAGAGTTAGTTGCACTTGGATAATCTTGGATGCATTATGCTGAGCAACTAGCCTGGAGTTGTGGACACGTCTCCGCCTTTAGTGTTTCAGTCCAAGTTAGGTGGCCGAAAGGTGTGGTATGAATTATAGCCTGGTAATGCAGGGGTACTCTCTGCAGCCTTGAACCAGGTCTCTCTCACTGCACAGATGTCTATGTTCTCCATTTTAAGGAGTGCCTCGAGTGAGTGCATTTTGAGGTTTAGACTTCTAGCATTTAGTAGCAATACCCTCAGATTCTGCTTGCTTATACCTGTTACGGTGGTGAATTTGTCATTGAACCTTGCCTAAAAAAGGCACTATAGGAGTGGCTAGAGCCTTAGCCAGTATCCGGAATCCCAGGGGTGACAGGTGCAGGCCATCTCTGGCAAAGCAACGTGGTTTGTCGATCATGTCATCCCAGCAGACAGATACTGGATCCCCTTAGAATGACACCAGAAGCTTAGCCAATTGTTGAAGTCAATCATTTGTCCTTGTACTGTGGTAATACTCTGGGTGATGGCAGGATGCTACTCCTGGCTAAGGTCATACCTGCCTGGGCTACAAGATTGGAAGGCTCCTTCATGTCCCTTTTCATGTAGTCCAGGGAGGTATGTCTCAGGTCATTCACACCAACATGAACAATGACAGTCATATTTGTACTTGTTGTGGAGTGACCTGAGTGCATGCGTTATGTGGCGGATCATGGCACCCAACAGGCAGCTGACAGTAACTTTCTCCTTGTTTAGCCTGGTGAGTGGAACATCAGTGAGGCTATAGAGTCACCTATGACTAGAGTGTTTGGTACGTTGTTATGCCTTATGGGCTGTGGTTGAGTGGTGCACTGAGTTTGTGGGCTGTGTGTCATTTGGGTTGTGTTGGGGCAATTCTTAGGAATTTGGGGGTTATCTCTGCTTTTATACTTTGTTAGCATGCAGCCAGAACTGCGGACCCTGCATTTTGGTAGTTTCAGTCAGGGAATCACCATTGCATATATTATCCACTGTTACTATGAAAACTGCCAAATGCAACTCAGTCAACTGTTCTCCTCACTGATCTATATTTCATGTGCAGCAGTCTCCCAGTGCTGTAGCTGTGATCTCATGTGCTTTCTAACTGGCACACCATAGCTCTCAACCTTCCATTTCCAGAATGTGGTGCACTGCCACTCATAACATGGAAAATGTGGAAGTTACTAACATTTAACTTATAATAAGTTGTTTTAATGAACTAATATGGCATAGTATTATTTACCATGTATATATCAGTTAAAAATTCTTAAAACTAAATGTGAGGCAAGTCATTTCAATGTGAAACAATGAGGAAGATGGACATTTTAAGACTCAAAATGAGGAACATTCCTTGTAATGATGTACGCTTGAGAGGAATGTGGCACACTACTACTCCATGCTGCTGTGCCTTTAAGTAACATGTCCATGTCAGTGCCACCTTTTTAGTTATTTGAAATTTTTTCATTTCATGGGTAAGACTTTGTATGTTCTCACCTGCAAGTAAGTCAAGTTATCCTAATTCATCCATTGCCTCATCAGGCAGACCTTTGTCAGCTCAGTTCCATAGCAAGTAGTTTAACGTGAGACACAGTGAAAAACTGAATATAATAAAGTAGTTCTTCCTTCATGTCAGAAATGTACTGTACTAAGTAGCACAACCTCCAGGATGTAAGAGGAGAGAATTTCTCCACTGCCCTGCCAAATTTCCCTTAGACTTTATAAGAGCCATTTGTGATCTCCTGTAGAAACAGGCTATATGCCTAGTGGTACCATCTTACTGAACCAAAATTAAATGAGGAAGGACTTTTTCAGCTTTAGATTCTGGTTACCCCAGTCCTAGTGTAATTCCAGGCTGGAGTAGTTGCTTAGGTGCTTATTTGAAAGGGAATTTGGTCCAAGAAGTCTGTTGTTGCAGCTACCTTGTCTAGACCACACACACCTTACTTACTTGACCAGTGGCCAGTCCAGAAACTAGATTAGTCTTTGGCAGGTCTCTAATATAGTGCTTATTGGCACAAATCCACTACACTTGTTTGTGTAAATGCCAAGGAGTTACTTTGAATGAATGCATTACCTATGTCTTCAAGAAAATCTCAGCTAGCCAGTCTGGCATTCCATCAAGTTCTCCTTCAGGATGCTGGTCAGATTTGCTCGGGTTTGTACTACTTATTCTCGTAGTGTTCTTCATCAGAACTCCAGACATGCAGGACAGAATTCTGGCAGACTGTGTGCATACTATTTTTTTCTTTTTTACTTTTACAGTGATCTGGTATTAATTTAAAACTTTTATTTCACATTTTACAGCAGAAACACTGAGCCATTTGCTAAACACTAAAAACAGATATCTCTTTCCTTGAAACTCAGCTTTACTGAAATTCCATCTGGTAGCCCATTAAACTGTAAAAGATGTGTTGCAAAGCAATAGCCATATATAGTGAAGCATTAATTAGTGTCTATGTGAAGGGTGCAACAATTCAAAAGGCAAGAGAGTGTAGCACTTTTAACAGCCTGGAAGCACTCTCTGGTGACTGACATGGTGAGAATCACACATTAAACAAAGGCTGAAGGAATCAAATCCTGCACTGCAGGAAGCAGGTAGTTAATTGTTCACAGCCTTACTCATCTGCACTTAGTGCTAGGCAAACTGTTGCAGTCCAACAAGTGCATTTCACACCTGTATGCAAAAATAAGCTAAACTAAAATGTAGTTGGTTAAAATTTTAACATGAAACTAATAGCCTCCCTGCTGTCCAATTTATTCATAGTCAAATAAGACATGCACTTGTCAACACTTAGTAAAACAAGGGAACATAGGATTGTACCCAAAGAGCTTGGCTCATGTGATGACGCTCCTTTTTGCTACAATCATTTCCTTCCTTTATACTATAATTGTCCAGGATTGCTGGAATCTAGTATTCAGATACACACGAGTATCAGTCCTTTGTGTGACTGTGTCACAGTCCACAGCACTTTACCAGAAAGCCACAATGTTAATGCAGACCTAAAAAGTTGCAAGAATAACAAGCTTTGCATTAACAAACATTTTTTGAAGGATTCAAACTCTGAAAACTGGTATGGGTATCATTTGATTGCATTCAGCAATTTGCCAGAAAGCCACAAATTATACAAGAAGCAGGTCAAAGTACCTCTCAGTTTCTTTGCTTGGACTAAGTCAAAAATAATGGAGGGAAAAGCCCACTGGACAAAATGCCAATTTTTAGGGGAAACCCAGGAGCACTGACTAGTTAAGTGACTTATTCCAAGTCACACAAAGGCAGACTGCGGTGGAAGGATTCAAACCCTGTAATTCTGACTACAGGAAGCAGTTTGTTAGAAGAGCCTTAAGGACAGATAACTCCAGTTCATTATAATAACTGATGTTACTGACTAGAAATAAGTTAATGAAGGGGACGGGCATAAATGTGAGGCAAAAACAGAGATGTGTTGCGAAAAACAGATAAGAGGCAGACTTGTCTAATTCACTTAAGTTAAAGCAGGTTTTGCATTGGCATGCATTTTCTAAGCAACAAGGACTATGGCAATCTAAATAGTGGAATTATTATTGATTTATCAGAAAATGAAGAAGCTAATGAAGATCTGTCATTTACTGTAGAGGATTAAGGTTCTAAGCTAGTGAAATGCTTCCTGTAGTTAAGGGTACAGGGTTTGACTCTTTCTACTTCCTTCTGCTTACTGTGTGACTCTGTGTAAATCACACAGTCATACAGTGCTCCTGGCTTACCTCTGAAAACTGAGTTTATCTTGATAAGTAAATCAAAGGAGGCATAAATCAGACACATTTGATTTTTTGAACTATGAAACTCTATTGACTGATTAATCCTTTAGGAGGGAAGCTGTGGGACCTTTGCAGTGTTACACCCCAGGCCCAAGTCAGGGACAGTGACTTCTGACAGAATTTATGTGGAGTGCAGCTGCAAGGGGTGTTGCACATGTGTGTGTGTGTACACACACACACACACACACACACACACACACACACACACACACACACACACACACACACCATCGATTTCAGTTCTTCACTTAAAAATGCCTTGCCCTTTCCTCAGTCAATTGGCATATTACTGTGCATAAATATTTGTCATGTGGTTCACTTCTTACCTAGTCCCTATGTTGTAATAACAGATTTGGCAGTTCAGTCTTGCCAGGTACAGTAGTGTGGAGTCATTAGACAAACTGATTTGTGGCACCCTTTTGCACTTGTACTGTTTCTGTACTTCTGATAGTCCTATTCTTTTCTATGAGAACTACATAATTTAGCCTCTCAATTATACTGTTCTCCTGCCTTCTTTTTAATTAGTCCACCCAATCTGTAACGTGTCTCCCAGTATGTCATCATATCATCTCACTCCATACACTAAATACTGCTCATAAAAAAAAAATCTTACTGTTGACACCAAAATCAATTTCCAGTGCAGTTTGCTAGGTAATAAATAATTACACCAATCACCCCCCCCCCCAAACACACACACACACACACACACACACACACACACACACTTACAGTTATTCAGAACCATCTTTTCCTTCACAAACAAAAAGCAATAGAAATGTGTTAAAACTCTCATGAACCAAGCTATATTTAGCAAAGGCATTACATTGGTATTTTCTTTTCTTTTGAGTACATAAGTTGGTAAATCCATTCATCCACAACCCCTTCTTTCTATCTTTGCACTTAGGGTCAGGGTGCCACTTCAACAGTGACAGTCATCTAGAGCCAAGGTGGTTTACACTGCCAATTGCTTGCTCTGCCACAGTAGTTCTCCCACACCATACTCAAACATGTGGCCAATTTAGCGTGTCCGGTCCACCAGCTGCATGTCTTTTGGAGGAAACCACAAGACCTTTTCTGACATAAAATGACAAAGATGATAAACATGTTGCTGTATAAGTGCCCCCTTTGAATCGCAATTGTAATATGCTTTTGCTATAATTGTTGCATTGTCTCCACCATAATGCATTTTATTTGATTAATAAGCTTACATTGTTTACATTTACCACACATATATACCCAGTGGAAGCTGGCTGTTTTATGTTTTTAATATTTGTTCAGACCTAAATTTAAGTTTCCCCTCCTTTGTGATTCTGATATGTCACCAAAAAAAAAAGAAAAGAAAACCTATACCACTGTGTTTACCTGTAATGTTCTTAATTTCTTGTATATGAATTGAATGGGACAGAACCATTTTTATATTAAAATTCTTATTTTCCTTTTATTCCTAATGCTAAAAGTTTTCTTTAATACAGGTTCCAAGCTCTTTTTTCAGATCTTTTTTCTAACTTCTGTTATAACTTCATAAATCAAATAGAGTATTGCCTGTCTTAAAACCAATTGCATTAAAACCTCACATTCACTGTTAGTTATCGTCCTTCATAATACGGGACTGTCTTACAGTCTCTCCTTTGAGAATTTCTTTTCATCTGTCTGCAATGATTACTTCCATAATGAACATAAGCATTACAAAATGTTGACCTGTACAGAATGGATTCAAATGTAGATTTCTCATAATTTTTATAAATATATATAAAAATCTGTAATATTTATATTTAAAAAACAAATGTTCTCCCATAAATAAATATAAGAAAATAAAAAATGGTGCTATTTTCCACATTCTTAAATTCTTTCAGAGAGTAAATATATCCCAAAATCTGGTATAAAAATTAAGTTTTCTGAATATGGTCCACTTAACATGTATTCTTTCTCCTACTTACATAAAATTAAATCCACAAGTATGGGGGCTGCTGCTACATGCACTGCAACACCAGATTTTTGTTCAAAATGTCCCCTTTAAATGTGAAAAAATTTGTGTGAAATTATTCCCATACATGATCATACCAAGTCCACATCCCTTGGTAAAATAAACTTTGTTTCTAATAAGGTGTCCCTGCTAAACCATTCCAGACCAATTTCTTGTTGAATAACTGTATTTAATGTTTGGATATCAGTTGTCAGTAAATAAAGCTCAACCATACATTTTTAAGAACATACCAAATCCACAAAATGCATGGAATATTTTTAGACTTGTGGAAGCAAGTCCAAAATCCCCATTATAATTTCAACTACTAAACATATCCAAAGGCTCTGTTTAACTACCTGTCACTAAAATTATTGGTCTAAATGGGAGATCATGTATACATTGTATTTTTGGAATAGCAGGCAAACACAGCATGATAGGATTTTGCACTGTAAAAAATTTAAACAAACTTTATAATGTTTCCTTATTTAAATATAATTCATCTAACTATGCATCATTTTGGCCATATGCTACATTCCATTAATTTCTAGAAGATATTTCATCAAGTTCATAATTTTTTTGTATAATTCTAGTATTTTATTTCTGTATAAAATGCTATATAAAATATCCATAAATGCTGCTTATGCTGGTACCATTCCAGCTTATACTTACATTTTTTTAGTGTATTGTTTTCTTAATTTATGCTGTGTAATTTTCTTCATTTTTTTGCTAGCAATGTACTTGGTCTCATTCTGTTAGTATTTTCTATTCATGAAATATAATCTGTAGTTATTGTAATATTTCAAATGATCGATTTAACTGGAACTTTTTTGTGACCCTGCCAAAAATGGGTTCAGAAGCATCTGAAGTTTTGCAGGAGCCATTCTGAAAAAGAAAGCCTTACCACACCCTCATTACTGCTGGTATCAATGAGCCAACTAAAGTACAGGGCACAGGCTGCAGCTACTACATTCCAGTAGTCTGTTTTACAAGATGTTTTCATCTTCCTCATGAAGGTGCCAGTCTAGATCTTAGGATCAGGTCACCTGTCTGGCACCTCCAATTGGTACTCTGATTTTGACCATGGCACTGAAGACAAATGAACTAAAATAAAATATCTGTGGGTTGAAATGGAAAATGTACCATTAAACAAGGTGCACTCTTGCACTCTGCATTGTCTACTGCTTTAGCTGTTCACTTTCCCATTTCAACTGAAACAGTAAACAATGCTTTGTTTTTGGTACCAGGTTTTGCCATAGGTTAGGGAAAGAATTGTGTGTGTGTGGGGGGGCTTCTCTGCTCCAAGACTTCAACACCAGAAAGTATAAAGGAATGTGGGAGGTGGGTGGGAATGGGGGTAGGATATGGAAGAGAAGCTTGTGAAGCTGAGTGAGCCTATAAACGTAAACAGTCCATGAAAAAGCAGAGTTAACAGAAAGGGAAGAGAGAATGCTACAGTGAGCAAGAGAGGAGTAAAAAAGCTTAGAAGGAGAGAATGACAGAAGCATATCAGAGTAGTAGAAGGGATGCAAATGTATAATAGTATTAAATGATGGAAAGAAGTACTAGAAAAAGCTAAAAAACAGTAGTCAGAAGTGGAAGGAATAAGGAAGATGTGTGAATAGGAGAGTTGCAAAATAAGGTTGTGAAAGGTTAGAAGTGCAGAAGAAACAGTTTACTATATTCAGTTGACTGAAAACCTCTGACATGTATATGTCTAGCTGGAACAAATCTAGCAAAATATGACTATGACTAGTGGGTGGAAGTACATAGGAATATATATTGCAGGAGACAAATAATTGGGCATAGTGCTGAATTTAATCTGTGGATGGCAAAGTGGGTTTAAGCCTTGTAAGACCACCAAACTTTCTGTTCAGACATGGAAATGGGACTTTGTGTATGACACGAACAGAGAGCACTGAATGACCATTTTCAGTTAAAGTTAAGGAAAACTGCTATCTCAGGGCATGACTGATGTTGCAGAAGGCAAATCAGAGCTGAATTTAATCCGAGAGTAGATGCAGGTTTAAGCAGTAGTAAGGAGACCAAATGTTCTGTGCAGATATGGAAACTGGGCTTTGTAGTTTAGAAGAACTGAGAGCTCTGAACAACTCCTTAATTGTTAGATGAGACAGGAAAGCTATCAGACTATTAGAGAGGAGAGACATACAAGTCTGTTCTGTCACAAAATGCACATACACACACACCTTATGCTCCAGATTTAAAATGATGATGAAAATGACGTCCCTGTAATGCATTTGAGTTAGGTTCTACACAAACAGTAGCCACACATTACAGATTGCTTCAGGCAGACTTGTCTTGTAAAAACAGAATAATGAGCAAACAGCAGCAGTTAGTTGTTTTTCTGCACAGTCACATGAAATCCCAGATAGCCGACTTTCATTCCCCAAAAAAATAAATAAAAACTGCCACACACTAATGCATTCAAGTAACTGTCAACAAACATTCTGTCTCCAAAATGTGGAACACTACTGCTGACAGTGTGAAGCAAATGGGCAAAATGTGGAATACTTTCACCTTCATCAAAGAAATTTATAGCATGGTTAGTAAGTCTTTCTACCAGTGTACAAAACATTCTTTGGATGAATTAATACAATTATTTACTGGAGATGTTTGTCAAAATCTTAACAATGAGTGTGAGACACACCCTTTCACGGAGGAACAGTATGCTGCAGTATGAAGTATGCATAATTCTCCTTCTAAGAAATACAACTGCTGAACTATATGCCTGGATTACCCAACATAAGCCTGACATTTTTGCTGTAACTGAAGCTTAAACCCAGCCTAAACAACTCTGAAGTTATACTTCCTGGCTGTAATGTCATCCGTAATGCCACATAAAGAGGAAAGGAGGTGAAATTGCTTTAATATTTCCCAACAGCTACCACATTTCCCCTTACAGCAAACCAACACCAAAATTCACTTGATCAAAGCTTCTTATTGCTATCCTCAATATAAACAGTTAAAAACAAATTTGTTACTGTCCTTTACATCCCTCCTGGTGACAGTTATACAGAAAGATATCCTACATTGGGTATCCATAATATTTCCACAAGAAAAAAAAATACTACTAGGTGATGTGAATGTCAGTTGGTTGGACATAAACTGTTCTTGGTTGTAGTTTAAATTTGGTGGCTTTTGCAGTGCCCGCCCCACTGTAGATTTGATCTAGGACACTCCCCCAGTCCCATCTCTTTACGGCATTCTACCTAATAAACCCTTTCTGCACTTGCTTTTAGTCCTTTTTAATTTAATTACATTTTTTCAAACTGTGTGTGGACTAATATTGCTACATACTCAAGTGTGCCAGCTTACACTGCATGTGAATTGTTTTTACTATTGTTTTTGCTACTTTTCTGAAAAAAAAAATTGTAAGCCTGTTTCCTACCTTTCCTGTAATTAGTGTTCCAGATACAGATTTGCTGTATCCAGGACTATTTGTAAGCTTCTGAGCCCCCCAAGCCTTTCTGTGTTGGAGGGAAGCCTTCTAGCTTATCAGTGGGAGTGGTAAGCACTAGGTAACCTGTCTACCACATAAGGAGTGGTTCTGGCCCAGAATTTGTAGTTATTGGCCATTTGGGCGGTCGTCCATCTCTCTCAACTTTCTGATTTGAAGGCCTGCATTTGCACTTGTTTCTGTCCTGTAACTCCTGGGCCCATCTCATTTGCTCACTTAATTTTTTTTTTTTTATCTGCTTTTACTGTAATTTGTGTTTCTACTTTATTTTGCTTTTGTGTCATCTTAAAAGTTCTCAATTGTATTTATTAATGCTTGGTGTAACTCATTCTAAGCCTTTTAGTTTAAGCACTTGGGCTTCAGACCAGTTGTTTTACATTAAGAAAGTTTGTGGTCTGCACTGTAGTGGCAGAACAGGTAGCTTACATCCTTCTAAGTTGGGAACTGCTGATTGAGGGCTCAGTGTCTGTTATTCTAAAAGTGTATTAATTCTGGTTTAAGCACTTGGGCTTCAGGCCAGTTATTTTACATTAAAAGGGTTCGTGGTCTGAACTCTTGTGGGAGGAGAGGCTGGACTCTGCCCTTCTGAGCTGGGAATTTCTGGTTAAAGGCTTATAGTGCCTGCATATTTGAACTGCTTCTTACTGAAATTGGTACACCTTGTTTGCTGTAGCATAGACTAGATCCAGGCCTGCTGAATCTAGCTTTGTTTTGTATAACTTGAGCACTAATCCAGGCATTCTTTAAAGTATTAAATTGTATTTATTACTGCTTGGTAGTAACTTGATTAAAGTGTAGCTATCATCCTAAGTCTTTTGGATTAAGCACTTGGGCTTCAGACCAGTTGTTTTACATTAAGAAGGTTTGCGGCCTGCACTGTGGGGCAGGACAGGTAGCTTACATCCTTCTAAGTTGGGAAATGCTGATTGAGGGCTCAGTGTCTGTTGTTCTAAAAGTGTATTAATTCTGGTTTAAGCACTTGGGCTTCAGGCCAGTTGTTTTACATTAAAAGGGTTTGTGGTCTGCACTCTTGTGGGAGGAGGGGCTGGACTCTGCCCTTCTGAGCTGGGAATTTCTGGTTAAAGGCTTATAGTGCCTGCATATTTGAACTGTTTCTTACTGAAATTGGTACACCTTGTTTGCTGTAGCATAGACTAGATCCAGGCCTGCTGAATCTAACTTTGTTTGTATGCTTGTTGTTTGTTTGCTTATTTCCCTGAAACGCTAATTCCACCTAAAACGCGGCTTTTCAGCGCTTCTGTGGATCCCTAGTGATATTTGCATTGCTTACTGTACTTATTTCCTTGTTTCACTTGAAAGAAAGTTACTGTTTGTCATTTTTGCATTTAAGCTACTTGTAACACATTGCATTTAAGTTACCTGGCACTTGCTCACTAAAGCAATTATATAAGTCAGCACTAAAAAATTAAAAGCACTACACCCTCACAAACTCCCCTTGAGTACTTTGTTCCCCATTGACCCTTTTTTTTCAATTATGAAGGAATTCCCAATACTATTCTGGCATGTCCAAAGGTCAGTTGTCAATCTCCTCTCCAGTCCAGCTGGTGAATCTGGGAATCTTGAGGCAATGTTACAACTGCCTCATGTACACAGACAACCCTCTCCTCCTCCCAACAAATTCCAACACATGTGAGAGATGCAACCATATAGCCATACTGGAGGCTAAGCTCTCTCAACTCAGTACTGGCGAAACCAGTCAGGAGGAGAAGGAAACCACACTCACTACAATTCCAGTCTCACATAGACCTACCACGACAGCAAACCAAGCACAAACACACAAAAACATACTTGGAGGCTCTAAATAAAATTCTGCCTAAGCAGCAGAGATCTCCAAAGTAGACACCCAAGCAACCGCTACCCCAAAACAAAACACGTACAACACATAGCTCACAAAGCCAGTGTGCCGAACAGTCACAGCCCTTAAGGCTAAACAACACACCTGATACACTTGTAATAGGTGACTCTATCGTCAGGCACACTGACGTCCCGCTCACCAGGCTGAACAAGGAGAAGGTCACGGTGAGCTGCCTGTCGGGCGCTAGGATCCGCCACATAACACAAGCACTCAGGTCAATCCAAGGCAAGTACAAATATGACTCAGTCATTGTCCATGCTGGTGTGAATGACCTGAGACGTACCTCCCTGGACTACATGAAAAGAGACATAGAGGAGCTCTCTGAGCATGTAGCCCAGGCCGGTATGACCCTGACCTTGAGTAGCATCTTACCCTCACCAAGAATGATGCCACAATATGAAGACAAGATGATCCATTTCAACAATTGGCTTAAGTATTGGTGTCATTCAAAGGTGCCTGTCAGCCTGGGATGACATGCTCGACAAGCCACATTGCTTCACTAGGGACGGCTTGCACCTGTCACCCCTGGGCTTTCTTATATTGGCAAAGGCTTTTGCTACCCCCATAGTGCCTTTTTCAGGCAAGGCTCAAAAGGGAAACCCACCTCCATAGGTATCACAAGGGATAAGAAACTAAGAGTAATGCTACTCAATGCCAGAAGTCTAAACCTCAAGATGCACGCACTCGAAACTCTCCTTAGCATGGAGAACATCGATATCTGTGCAGTAACAGAAACCTGGTTCAAGGCTCCCGAGAGCACCCCAGCACTACCAGGTTATACCTCATACCATGCTTTTTGGCCCCAAAACTTGGACCGAACCACAAAAGGAGGGGGAGTATCAATATTCGTCAAAGATACCCACACTTCCAGGTTGGTGGCACAGCACGAAGCATCAGAGACTATCCATGTGCAACTAACAGTGGGTAAAACTGCCTTCCAGTTTATAGCCTGCTACAGACTACCTTCCCAAATCCAGGAACCCCACTCAGCCTTCCTGAGAACACTGGAAAATATGAAGGTCTCTCCAAACACCATTATATTGGGCGACTTCAACTACCCAAACATAGACTGGGAGCATTACTCTAGCTCCAACACCCTAGCCCAAAGGTTCCTAGAATTTATAAACTCAAATGCTATGGAACAACTTGTTACCACTCCCACAAGAGGGGAAAACATACTGGACCTGATCATCACCAACATGGGGACTCTATGCTTGAGACCAGAAGTGTATCCCTCACTGGTAAGATCACACCATAAACTAATCTCACTGGATATTCATATCCCGACTCCACCCCCTGCCCTGAAAACCACAGTGAAAAACTTCTCTAAAGCAAATTTCACACTCCTCAAAACTGAGGTGAAATCTTTCAAAGCCCCCGGGCTTGTGGAAAATACGGCCCAGACTGCAGAATCCTTTATAAACGCATTTTATGAACACCTTCAGGAATGCATGGATCTTGTAATCCCAAATAAAACCAAGACCCAATCCTCCAAAGGCATACATCCTTGTCTGGTGGACCCCAGCAATAAACAAACTATACAATAGAAGGAGGAAGCTACTACATGTAGATAGAGCAAAATCCCAAAAAGGGAAGGCATCTCTGATCAGTATTAGCAAAAAACTATGGGCACTCATAAAATCGTCTAAGGCCAGCTTCGAGAGAAAAATTGCACAGGACACTAAGGATAATCACAAGGCTTTCTTTAGTTATGTTAGGAACCTGGGTGGGAATTCCCAGATATGCTCAGAATTAGTCCAAAATGACAAAAAATACACCAAACCCACAGACATTGCCAACATCCTAGCTGACAGGTTCAGTGCAAACCCCACCAAAGGGCAAATATCTATCCCAGCAGAGTGCTGCCCCCCTGACATCTCAGATGCTCAGGTAAGAGCCGCCCTCTCCAAAGCAAAAAACACAGCATCAATGGGACCAGACTGTGTCCTGGGCTGCGTTCTACATGAACTCCAAGAAGAGCTAAACTCAAACATAAAACTACTGTTCAGTCTTAGCCTTACTACAGGATATGTACCCAAAGAGTGGCGTACAGCAACAGTGGTCCCTCTCCACAAAGGTGGTGCCTCAACGGATCCTGGAAACTATCGCCCCATAATCCTGACTAGCTTGGTCTGCAAAGCTATGGAAAGGATCATCATGGACCTCATAAATAAAGATATTGGGGACCTACAGACACTGGATCCTACCCAGTTCGGCTTTGTTAAGGGCAGATCCTGCCTCTTAAACCTGGTTGATTTCTTTGAAACAGTCACCAAGGCCATTGACGAGGGGAAAGGTGGTCCACACAGCCCTACCTGGACCTCGCAAAAGCCTTCGATGCAATACCCCACTCGGGCATTATAGATAAGCTCACCAGCTTAAATATAAACCCCTATGTCACTAGATGGGTTGCAGACTGGCTCAAGGACAGAACCACATGGTTAGAATTGCTGGAGCCATGTCAGACTCCAAACCAATTACAAGTGACGTCCCACAAGGCTCAGTCCTGGGACCTCTCTTGCTCGGCATATATTTCTCGGAGGTACAGGCCAACACGGGAGGACTGTAGCTGACCAAGTTCGCAGATGACTGCAAACTGGGCACCATAATCGACTCTCCAGCCGACACAAGCATCCTCCAAAAGGGCCTCATAGAAACAGACAACTGGTGCCAGAGCCATGGCCTCAAGCTAAACGCCAAAAAGTGTATAGTCATCCCCTTTGGCAAAAACAAAGTGCCCACAAATTACCACATAGGTGGTAATCCATTAAGTACAGAAGAAGTAATTAGGGACCTGGGGACCCAAGTTGATAGCAATCTCTCATTTGACAACCACGTGGCCAAAGTGGTTAGAAAAACATTTTATATAGCCCACCTAATCATGAAGGGATTCACATCCAGTTCAGGGGAGGTCATCGTGCCTCCTTACTCATCCCTCATCAGGCCCATAGTTGAGTGCAATGCCCCTTTTGGGATGTACCTTGCCAGACACCTGCAGCAACTGGAAAGACCCCAAAAGTACCTCACCAAGAGGATCAAAGGGCTCAAACAGATGCCATATGCTGCCCGGTTAAAGAAACTCCAGCTCTACTCAGTGGCATACCGCCTGCTCAGAGGCGATCTGTGCCTGACGTATAAAGCCATGTCCAACCCGGAATTAATGGACATGCTGCACCTCAGAAAATCCAAATCCCATCGAGCTACGTGCTCGAGAGACTTGAACCTCAGCACTGAAATAAATAGGACATGCTGGAGGGACAGATTCATAACCCAGAGGCTCCCTTCACTCTGGAATAAAATCCCAGTCCAGGTTAGGCAGAGTCCCTCATTGACTCTCTTCAAGAGAGGAATCTTGATGAGTGAATGGGAGATCATAGGTTTACCCCAAGTATTACTTGTGTCACTGTTAGACAGAGGCACAGTATACTAACCTCAAAAAAGGGCATAGCAAAATTAATTTAAAATGGGTGGCGAAAGTCAAACACACTCTGGCTAGGCTTATAAATGCCCTAGGGCAGATAGCCTAGTATGAACCTAAGTATGAACCTATGTTAACTCCCCTACATCTAGCATGAACTTGTATAGTTTCACACAACTAATTAATAGCTCCACACATTATAGCAAGACATCAAATTCCCTGTCAGACTGGATCCTAGTATCAGACCCTAATAAATACACCACCATAGGTATAATGTCATACTCTCTGTGATCATCTCCCAAACCATATGACCAGACATCTCACACATCCAGTTAAACAGCATATTTATAAAACAACACACAACCTTTCCATGTGTAACCCAGAAATGTTCATTACTATACTATCACCAGTTAACTGGAACTTCCTTAAAATCCTCACCTTAGACAATGCTATAAATGAATTCAGTACAACTTTTCTAAATATCCTAAATAGTCTTGCATCTCCTAGAAAGACAGGACTAAAAACTAATACAAGCAGTCCCCAGGTTACAGACATCTGACACAAGGACAAACCCATAGATAAGAACAGGCTACCACAATGAGGGAAATAACGTGAAAAATAAATAAAAGTCCTTAAAGTTGCCCAACTCTTATCTTGAAAATGAAGAATTATGTCGTACGTTCCTTTTCCCCGTTTGTGAAGCTGCTCGCACATCTTGTTAGATAATTTACTTCCACCTTCATGGAGAACAAGAGATCTGATTGGTTAAAAGATCACTGTGTTGGTGATCCGATTGGTCAAGATCGCTGTCTTGTACAGTATTGAAACAGTTACTATACTGTACAGTAGAATGGGCAAATTACATTGTGGCTCACTAGGGTCTAGGTAACAGTAGGAGGTCTGGCAGAAGTCTGACAGCTCAGGAAAGAAGGGAAAACATTTGTGCGTGATGCCTGTTGTACAGAAATGTGAAGTGAAGCTTAAAAAGAGGTACGTTTAACATTTTATTTTGTATGGAACATTCTACTGTACTATAGTGTATGAACATTGTTACTGTACTGTTATTACACTACAATATTATGTATTTGATAGTGTTTTTTATGCAAAGAAAAGTAAAATAAATACTAGACTGGGGTAAACATTTGACTAAGTGACATTTAATAAGAACCATACGTACTTGTTTGGACTTGCATACAAATTTGACTTAAGGACAGACTGAAAAATGGATCTCGCCCTTAACCTGGGAACTGCCTGTAATGCAATCTGTGTGTCCTAAAAGAGTAGAATGCTAATGTGGGATAGAGACGAAGCAGTGAAAAAATGCAAAAGTATAAAACACCTCAATATCGTGAAAACATTATAATGTTTCACAATCATACTAAAAAGCAAATAAATGACAAAAAACTGTACTATAATAACTTTCAGAATAATACTAAACCCAACCCTAAAAAATTTTGATCATCCATTAAAGAAATTTTATATCCGGGCCAAAAATTTAACCCAAGCCCCTCTCAGATAGCTTACCACTCAAATATGCAATACAGTTCAACTCTTATTTTATAGATAGTGTATAGCATCTCTAACCAAGGATTTCTCAACATCTAATCCCAACCCTGACCAACAGCCACATATCACCACATCCAGTTACACCTCGAAAGTAAATGAATCATGAACCCCCCCCCCCCATTTAGAAGATACTCAGGTTGATGATGCCCACCTTCAACTGGTCCCTTAATCAGGTAAAATAGACCATCCACATTACTGAATAAAGCTGTTGTGTATGTGAGCAGTAAAGTGGGGAGGAAAACTGAATTGTCTTTGCACACAACCTCACACGAGAACACATCTCATATTTTGATTTCCCATCCAAAGTATAGAAAATGGTGGTTCCCTAATCCATTTGTGTGAAACAAGTATTTAAATAAACTACCTTCAGTGTTTTTAACATTAGTCCCATTTACATTGCAGTTCCGTAAAACGAATAATGCTAAACATTCCAGATGTGTTAAAGGGCATCCTAATTTCCTTTTTTGCAGCTGTTTTCTTTTATGAACAGAGTACAAAAACAATTCCTTATTGTGTACACAAATTTCTGCAAAATCAGTTTCCCAGTTTGCATTTTCAAGATACCAGGTACATGATCCTGTAAAGTTGGTCTGTACAGCTACAAGTATACCACAGAATACACAACTGCACTGAAAGATGTGCACTTGTCATATCCTTCTTGAAACCCAAAGCTCCTTAGGGACCCATTCCCAACCCAAATGAAACAAGAAAAGGGAATGTAGTTTTTTTTCCTCTAAATAAACCCATGTAGTAAACAAACTCCTTGCATATAACCACCCAGGGCATTGCACCATTCACATGTATGAAAAACAGCATTGTATAAATTGTTTAAAATTTTCTTTTGAGAAATATGTCTGTAATCTTCCTCAGTGTTATTTACATAATCCATTATATGATAGTCAGTTCCATTAACTGAGGAAGAACTGTTGTAGATCCAGTCAGTTTTACAGTTAAAGCTACTTTCTCTCTCAAATTCATTCTGTCTTTAAGTAATGCATAAGGTTGCCTGAATTTCCTTTGTGTATATAGCTGACCTTGGCCTTTTATAGACTCCCCAGATGAACTGTCATTAGCTTCTAGCCTGTCCTGTAGGTAGTATACTTTTGCTTTGCTAGTCTTTTGCAACCTCTAAAAAACTTTCTACACCATCAGGGAACCAAACTTTGAAATAGCAGAATCAGCAGTGAGAGAGTGGACAGTGACGGGAGCAGACTAAGGTAGAAGAACAAAGAGTGGGAAAAAACTACCTAGATAGAGGGGGAAGAAATTGACAACTAGACCTAGGGGAAGAAAGTCTGAAAGAACAGAAAAAGTTAGTGTCTGACATAGGAAGAAGTAAGAAAGACCTTAACTTAGAATCTAAACAAAGGAGAAAACATTATCCAAAAGTTAACAAAGAAGATGTAGTAGTAGCACGAGTAAGAGAAAAGATCTCGGAATTCTTAAAGGAGCTTTACAGAGACTGCAGAGATGGAAGGATGAGAATCGAATGAACTGAAAGAGTGGAGTCTCACAGAAGAAAGAGTAAGATTGACCAAGCCAGTTAGCACTGAGAAAGTAAGGAAGGCTGTAAAGGAACTAAAGGGCGTGGAAGATGTACATATGAACAAATCAATTTTCAGTGGAATTGTAACAACAATAGAGGGAGAAACTTCCAAGATGGCTGCACGTTGATCGGCAACTTAATTTCCGCTCTCCCAGTGTGAAAAAATAAACTGAGAAATAAGAGCGAGTGATATTATCAGCTTGAGTAAAATTCAATTACTGGCTAGTAAGTACCTTCCCTGGATGCCAGCAATGGAGAAATTTAGAGAAGCTGAAAGAAAGCTAGAAAAGGTGGGGAATAGAATGGCTGGAAAAAAATCCTGCAGCTCTTAAGCAAAAGTTCAGTTTTCTTACAAGAGATGGCGTCCACTAATTTAGAGGAAATAAATTAACCAGTTGTACTCAGAGCTGATTAAAATAAATAAAACATTGAAGGTGTACATCAACTGAAATAACAAAAAGCTAGAAAAAATAGAATAAGCCGTAGCTAGATGGAACTGAAGAAGGCAGTTTGCTGAAGGTGCTTGTCCTCTAACAGCTGTTTTGTAATTTTGTGATTTTAATCTGTTTATCAAATGCTTTTTTGCCAGAGATTTTAACTTGGAAGCTTCTCCTATCTCGGTGGCTGAACAGTGATTTTTATCATTACTCAGTATACAAAAGCTTGTACCCACTGCTAGATACGTAGGACGTCTGGCATTGGCCTAGGGACTTTGGGCCATAAAAGTGACGTCTGCACATACCTTTCCTCAGAATTTCTCTGCTGCCAGTCGAAAGTCAGTGTTCCTGCTGTCTTCGCTTTGGATCTTCGAATTTCAAAAGATAAGACACCGTTGGGGGCAGTTTTTGATTCCTTTGTTACTGCACGCCTGTTAGGGTTACATGTTATCCAGGAAGGTAAAATTCAAGTGCGGTCATTAGATTCCCCTTAAGGATGCCCATGAAATTTGCCTTTTCTGTCTAGGGCCTACGCACGACCATCTTTCATGTGCAGTCTGTCAGGCCTTCATGCCTGAAACCCTACGCAGCCGCCAGCATGCCTTGAGTATATATTTAGAAAATCAGTGTCTTAATTGCTTAACTTTGGGGATGGAAGGGTCGTCCGGTCAGCCCGTGGACCCACCTAAAAAGAAGGCAAGGGTATCCAGGCCCGAAGTTACTACTGCTGCCCCTCCTCCATCCGACGTCCGCCTGGAGGAATGCTTGGAGTCTTCTGAAACCGGTATAGCGGGTATTCCTCTGGATGCAGCAGAACCTAGAGCAGAAGGCACGTCTGTGGAGGGTTTGCAGATGTCACCTGGCGACATCAAGGGGGAGCCACAGGTTCCTTTGGCTGCCCAGACGGGCCTTTCCTCTGCTTCCCAGTTCACTGAACCTAGGCCTTCTTCAGACGGTAGGCCTTCCTCAGGGCCTGTGCTTCCTAGGCCTTCATTGAAAAAGAAGTCAAAGACCAAGGATCTTTCCCCCTCTCCTGAAAGCCAAGCAGATTGGCAGGCTTTTTCACAGAGCCTATTTAATGCCTACTTGAAGCTGAGGATTCCTTAGACTCCTCTTCTGAGGATTCCCTCTCCTGTCTCTCCTAGATGCCTTCTCCTCTTGGATATGGTTCTCCAGAGGACCAATCTTCCCCAGCAGAGGACCTCACTTTTGTGGAGACAATTTCCAAAATGGGAATTTTTTTTAAGTGGGATTCCTCTGAAATGTCTGATGGTGATGTCAGACCCAGATTTTACAGGGCCTTCTGCTTAATTGGCACTCACTGCAGAGTTTGAACATATGTGTTGCTTGAAGGCTAACCCTGAAAAGTTGTCTTTACAAATCTGATATTTTAAGATTTGGTTGTCTCGTGAATTACCAAAAAGAACTTAAACTGATGTACAATTGTAAAGTGAAATTACAATCCCTTCTTAAAAATTACAGTCCCTTGTTAAAAATATTGTAAAATGTGTTTTTTTTCCCCCATGACATGAGACTGGTTCAGCCCATCAGTATTTGCGGTGTCATTAAAGTTAAATGGACGTAGAAGTATCCACCATAGTTTATTTATTTTAAAATGTTTTGTTAATTTATTAATTTCTGTTCATTGTTAGAAATGATAGTGATCTGAAATGCTATTGTTTTTTTTACTGGTTTACAATGTACCTGAAAGGGAGGACTCTCTAAGCTGAGTTGAAATCAGTTGCAAGTGAAATGTTTCTGTAACATTGCATTCCATAACGCTGTTACAAAAGCTACTGTTTGTAAACTGCTGGCTAGACAGCTGTTTGTGTTTTGTGTTGAAATGAGTACTTAAATTGCATGAAGTAATAATACATATGAAAGTGCATGGTGGTGCCGAGTGTGCTCTGTGCTGAGTTATAGACTCTAGTAATTGCCGGTGTGCTTTTTTGTCATGGAATCTGTCTTTAGGATGGTTTTGTTCTGTAAATACAGTAATATTTTGACCACACACAGAATCAGGACTAATAGTACAGTATTTATGAAGAGCTCAGAAGACCTCTTAATTTCACTTTTATTAATACAGACGCTCTGTGCAGTTATCTAGTGCTAAGATTTTTTTTATTTCTGTAACAGGAAGTTATGAGTTTGATAAACAACCAAAGGAATGAACAATTTAACACAATGATAGATGGAGGAGGAGCTCACGCCCAAACTGTATGAAGAGATTCTTCATCCTGAAGCCAAGGCACCTGCTGCCTTTTTTAATTTCTTTGTAATGATAACACATACTATACCTCAGACTGTATTCTTTTTGTCTGCCTAGTGGTGGTGTAATCTGTTTGGTAGGAGTCCCCTTTGAGTAATTTCCAGTGAAATATGAAGAGTCCAACACAACTTTTGTGCATCACTTGTACACAACCTTATGGACAGCTTTGTTTAGTATAAAGTTTATTTCTGGTGCTCATTTTTTAAAAGTGTGACTTAAATGAAGTAGTTTGTAAGTTTTTCTTGTGTTTTTAGTCTTGCCTTTGCTAGCAGATTGACAGAGCATTAATAGCTGATTGTGAATAATGTGATAGATATTTTTACAGTGTTTTGTTTTGATTTTTAGCCTGAGAACATACTGGTGGAGCAAAGCCTATCCAAAATTTCCATCAAGCTGGCCGATTTTGGGGATGCTGTCCAGCTAAATAACACCTGCTACATTCACCAGTTACTAGGGAACCCAGAGTTTGCTGCTCCAGAGATAATTGTTGGAAATCCAGCCTCTCTCACTTCAGACACTTGGAGTATAGGAGTGGTTACTTATGTCCTTCTCAGTGGAGCTTCACCCTTCTTGGATGAAAGTATAGAGGAAACCTGTCTGAACATTTGTCATTTAGATTTTAGTTTCCCAGAGGACTACTTCAAAGGTGTCAGTCAGAAAGCCAAAGATTTTGTTTGCTTCTTACTGCAGGTTGATCCAGCAAAGCGCCCTTCTTGTACAGTATGTCTGCAGGATCCCTGGCTACAACTGGACCATAACAAAGGTACTGATAGCATTGATGTGTCAAGATTGACTTCATTTATTGAGCGGCGTAAACATCAAAATGATGTTCGACCTATTGGTAGCATTAAAGCCTTTTTACAAAATCGACTTTTGCCAAGAATATGACCAAATGTGGCTATCCTTCTCTTTCTCTTTCAACTGCCGATCAGAGTGGAGACCACTGCCTTCAGTTTATTTAACCATTGACATGGAGAAAAAAACTGAAAGCCAGTCAGCTGCTACAGTATTTATGTGAAATTGCATGCCAAGTAATGTTTGCACTAGAGGCAGTACTTGGGATTAGCAATACAGACTAAGCTGGTGTGGGAGGACTTGTACTCTACCTGAGCCAGAAAGAGCCTTGCTGTCTCACAGTGTTTTATTCAGGTTGCTGCAAATAACATTTTTTAAATGATGTGTAAGAGGAGAATTTTGCAAATGAACATTGATTATGTTTTTGAGACTTGTAAATTACATATAAAAACAGTTTGATGCCTATTTCCATATCACTGGAATTAAAATACAGCCAAAAAAGTTAATAGTAATGGTTGGCAATCAAGTTGACATCCTTCACAGCATCTTTGTTTTATAAATGTCCTGGCTTTCTGATTGCCTTGCATATATTTATCTTAAACACACAGTAAAGCAGGACAGACATTTCTAGTGCATCCAACCTCGGACATTTTTTTGTGTGTAAAGTATAATGAAATGTTTTGCTCTAATAATATATTAAGCCTTACGTGTATATAGAATGCCTTCATTCTGTACATTTTTTTATTTAAGTGGTGGCTATCCACTGCAAGGTGTTCAGCTACAGGCTGCTTACCAGCCCTTGGTAAAAAGATATCCTTGTGATGCCACTGTATGCCAATCTGATTATTACAGAGCTGTAGCTAAGAGGTAAATAAATTGTAAAAATGCACTCTTACTTTGTTTTACATCATATTATGTGCAATGTTGTGGCTGTTAACATTTTATGCAACTCTATTTATGAATATTTCTGTTGTACATGTAATAAGTATATAGGAAAAAAAAACACATTTAGTGCTCTGAGCTGCTTGGGTATATATTTATTTATGTCCTTCCATTTTACTGTTGCAGTATTTTTAACATTAGGGATCCCCTGCGAAGGGTGGCCCTACATCTGGCCAGTATACCAAAGCCTGTAGGTTGCATTAAGATACGCCATATGTCATACATATGCTCCTTGCGTAGCATAGGGCATAAAGGTGACATCCAGATATATGAAACACTTCAGCGAAAATTAGCCATGAAAACCAATACTTATAAAAAAACAAAACAAGGCTAGAAGTGTCAACAAGCAAAAGTAACCCAAAGACTGTATTTCAAAAAGGTCCAAAATTAAAAACCACCAAAAACCAAACAAGTTTATTGAGATTAAGCGCTTTCATCCTTACAGTTCTGGGACTTCAGAATAATTACCACACACAGGAAATGTGTATGAATAAGCCAACCAATTAGACAATTCAACATATAAAATAATTAATTTTACCTTGTTAAAACCAAATTTAAAATAAAAACAATTAAAAATCAACTTTTCTTATAAAATTTGGGCTCTTGTCTTGGTTTTAACAAGTTTTAGTGAATTGTCTAATTCATTGCCTTATTTACACACATTTCCTGTGTGTGGTAATAATTCTGAAGAAGTCCCAAAACTGTAGGGACGAAAGCGCTTAATCTCAGTAAACTTGTTTGTTTTTTGGTGGTTTTTAATTATGGCCATTTTTGACGTCCAGCTATATCATCCTCAGAATGTTTGCCACCAGTCAGAACTCCATCTCTGATTGTCGATCTGATCATGGTGCACCTAGCCGTTCAGATAAGTGCCCCGTCATTTTTTTTTTTTTTTTTAACTTTTTGTTGCTTTTGTTTTGTTGTGGGGTTTTATGTCATCCAGGAGGGGTAAGTGCCAGTGTAGGACATAGTCTTCTCATAAAGACGCCTTCTCAGGACCATGTTTTTCTGGGGTGCAGGATTCAGATGGTGCCTGTGCTGGCATCTCTGGTTCCTCCCAAGGTTTTGACTCTCATTTTCTTCTTTCACAGTTTTCATCCTCTGACTTCTGTCATGGCCATGGAATTTTTGAGAGCTGTGAGATTTATAGCATCCACCATCCCTATGCCCCCTCGAGCCAAACTCGATTTCAGTGGTTTCTGAAATCAGTTTGGCTTCAACATGCGCATCCTCTAGACTTTGTAGTTCCTCTGGTGGATTCAGCGGTTGTCTGTAAACCCAGGGATCTCCTTTCTTCCCCCTCTTCCATCTCAGGAGCTGTTGACAGATGTCTCAGATGTGGGATGGGGCCATCTTTTGACTTCCTAAAGATGCAGGAGATCTGGTCTCCCCTTCAACAGAAGGAGTACATCAGTGTTAACTAGATGAAAGCCCTTCTGCTGTCTCTTCAGACTTTTCATCCAGTTTACTCCCTGGGAGTTTACAGAAAACACCACAATGATGTGGTATGTAAACAAACGGGGGAAGAAGATCTTATTTTCTTTGCTGGCTGGCTCTCGTGGTATGGGATCTTGCTGCCCAGTATCAAGTGAATCTTTAGGCAGTTTACATTCCATCAGATCAAAACATTGTGGCAGACACCTGAGCAGGTCCTTAACTCAATCCCATGAATGGATGCTTCACAGAGAGGTTTCTGGACATTGTCCACCAGTGGGTTACTCCTGAAATAGATCTGATTGCTACCCCTCTGAACAGACAACTTCCTCTATTTTGTGCCAGACTCTCAGGTCCTCTGACATGGAAGGCGGACACCCTCTCTTTCTTGGAAAGGGATGTTTCTTTTTCTTTATGCTTTCCCTCCCTTTCCCCTCATTGCAAAAGTCCTGTTCAGAATTCAACAGGACTCCCCAAAGTATTGTTGGTGACTCCCTTTTGGCCGAGACAGCATTGGTTCCCTCTTCTGTATTTAGCCAAGGGCAGTCATGACAAGTTACCTCATAGGGTAGACCTACTCACACAAGACAAGGGATCTGTCATCTGTTCCCACCTGTCCACTCTTTAACTGACTCTCTGGGTGATAGAATTTTGATTACACAGACACCTTTTTTTTTTCCTTAGGACATTTAGGGTCCTGCAGGAGGCCAGGAAACCCAATACTGGGAAATCCTATTTATCCAAATGGGAGAGTTTTTTTGTTTGGTGTCTTTCACGTAACCTCTATCCATTTTCTGTGGATGTTGCTTTGGTTCTCTTTCATCTGTGTGAATTGGTCAATGCTGGGTTGGCGTATTCTTCTACTAAGGCTCACTTACCAGCTAGCTCTGCTTGACTGCCTTTATTTTCTCATTTAGCTTCTATATTTGAAGCTTAACAATTCCTTAAAGGTGTCATTCATATTGGGCCTCACAGGAAGCTTGTTCTTCCTCCTTAGGATCTTAATTTTGTTTTGGAGAATTTAACTCTAATTCCTTTTGAGCCTGCAGCTTCAGCTTCCTTCAAAATTACTCTTGGAAGACTGCTTGTTAGCTATTACTTCTGCCAGATGGGTGTCTGAGCTTCAAGCCCTTGTAGATTGCCCTCCTTTTTTGGTGTTTCATAAGTACAAGGTATCCTTGCATCCTGATCCATCTTTTATGCCCAAGGTGGTGATTGAGTTGTCCCTTAATCAGTCTATTCATTTGCCCACTTTTTTTCTCTTCTCCACAAGCTGCTAGTGAGACAGTGATGCACATGTTGGATGTACATAGACAACTCAGATTTTATTTTGATAAAATTAAGACTTTTAGGAAATCTGATCAGCTCTGTTTCCTTTCACCCCAGGTCTTTGGGATTGGCTATATCCAAGCAGACAGTTTCTTGGATTTCAAAGGCCGTTTCCTTTTGTTATTCTTTTCATGGTAAGAGCCTTCCTTCTTCTGTAAAGGCTCATTTTACTAGAGCTGTGGCAGTTTCTGGTACTTTTTTCAAGGGTTTGGATACCAGCTGTATTCTTGAGGCAGCTTCCTGGACTTCTGTACATACTTTCATCAAGCACTACAAGTTGGATGGAATTTCCAGAGCTAGAGATGGTTTTGCTAGGGCTATCCTTCATGGCTTCTTAGAGAGCTCTGCTGGTCATTCCTCCTAAATTTCTTCCTGAGCTTTGGCACTCTCACTAATGTTATGAGTACAGCAACAGTGAAATGTAAGGACATAGTACAGTTGTGTAAAATGTTACCATAACTGTATTTGTCCTTCACTTCACTGTTGCAGTATTCACTCCCTCCCTCCTTCCCCTGGTCCATTTCTCTTCTGGATGTGCTGGTTTACCTCTTGGTTTTCCTTGGACTGGTGTTCCTATTGGGGCTTTCATTTCTGAGGATGGCATGTCTGGACGTCACCTTTATGCCCTATGCTATGTGAGGAGCATACGTGTGACATACGGTGTACTTTAAGGCAACCTAAAGGCTTTCGTATACTTGCCCAACATTGGGCCACCCTTGGCAGGGGATCCCTAATTTTATGAATACTGCAACAGTGAAGTGAAGGACATCTACCATTGCGGGAAGATTTTACACAACTGTACTTTTTTAATTGTACCCAGTGGGTCATTATCATATCATTTTATGCATAGTTAATTTTTAAGATGTGAAAAACTGTTTGGGATTCCAGGTCTGTTGAATAATGTGGTTCTAATTACCTACATTAGTTTTTGCTTTTCTAATGGAGACTACCAAAGTATTATTTACCTACAGTCTGAAGTTGTAGTGTATATTCAAGAACTTCATTTTTATATATGTTTTGCCTGTACCTGCTAGCCTGTTGTATATGAGGACTTTCAAGAACCTTGTAAATTAATATTTCTGTATATGTCATATAACATCACCAATTGTGTTACCCTGTGGTGAAACACAGATCATGGCAAAGATAGCCCCAAAGTCAGGAAGGTTTTTCATGGGCATTCTGAATTCTTAGTCATTTTTCTGCATGTTTGTAGATATGTCCCAGCAGCATTTTGCATCTGTTTTTCAATACAGCTGATGTCATCTTTATGTTTTGTGTTTGCTACAATTTGTAAATGCTTCTGGGTATGCACAGACCCTTCTAGCTGCAGGAGAAAAAAAATTGTTTCACATCCTAGTTGGATTAGAAATTACAAGGCAAGCCATTATGTCTAGCTGTGCAGCCTTCAGTGTATATTATTTATTTGGTATTGTAAAGCTGTACAGAGACTTTTTTTAAATAAAATTTAAAACTGGACGTGTTTGTTTCATACAAACTTCATAAATATTTTTAACGTATTTGGTTTTCATTGTTTGGTTACTTTCTTTTTTACTTAATTTTGCATGTATATTTCTTTGTACAAAAGTATTTACACAGTTATTTCATGTAAATATTTTATTTTACTGTCTGTTATTTTAAAGATTAAACACATTTGACATAATTTGGTCATTTTTTTGTTCATGTGCTATTGTATTTAAATTAATTTATTTATTTTAAACATGAGCCTCACACCAATACTTGTCTAACTATTTTCATTTTGTTTTAACCAGTGACTGTACGTATTTTGAGAACAATGTTTAATTCACTGCCACAAAAAAACCCTTTGGGAAGGTGAGTGGTGCCAGTGCCCCCACACTAGAGCACCTTTGTTTTTAAAGTAACCTGTAAGCCTGTTGCTTAGAGGAAGAAAGAATCTTCATGACAGGACAGCATGTGTGGCAGCCTGATATGCCTTGCAGTGAAAAAGCACCACATTTGTCATTCACTGCATGTGCTGGGACGAAGAAGAACTTAAGCCTGTAGTACAGTTGCTTATGGTGCAACATGGTAGTGGATTTATCTGCAGAGACCTGAAGACTGAATAATATTAGTATAAACTACTTTAGATCTTTCTTCATGTTTATGTGTTTTTGTATTACACTGGCAGTTAGGTGAGCACAGAGGCTGCCCAGTATGAGTCTGAAAAATCACAATGAGCCAAATCCATTTTATCTAGTTTTTCATGTGTTGAAAGTGCACACAACTGAATATAGTGTACCCAGGATGCTGCATGCCTAGAGTGGATTTCATTTAGTTGAGGATGCATTGACTCCTCTTCCTCTTTTCCCCACCTATCTCTGCACGTTTTGGAGAGGGCCCTGCAGCCACTACCAAGCTCCATGCTCTTCCTGTAGTCTCATTTTTTCATGTCTTGGCAGAATTTATTTTACTTAAAATGTATAATGTAGAACATAGCCTGTAAACGTGTACTAATATATTTTTGTGCACTACCAAGTTTTAGACTTTTATATGCAATGTATGTCAATTTGCAATTTTTGCTTTTCATTCTTTCCACCCCCTGATTTTTTAACACTGACACCATAGTATTTCCCTTCTTGCTGCATTAAGTCACATAATGCGTACCTTAGGTTTTTCTCACAAAGCACACCCTTCTTTGTGAATTAGTTGCAGTACAAGGAGGCTGCATGTAGAACATTTCAGACAAGGTGCTGGCTTTATTAAAGATTGCTAAACTGTCATTTGTAGTTACTAGGAACCCTTTATCCTAGCTTCCCTAGTTAAGGGTTACAATTGTGCAGTGCCTGCAAGCATGTTGAAATACTGATCACTGCAGGGGAAAAGTAATCCATCAGAGAGCAGTTTATATGAAAATTTGAGCTAGAAACCAGTGAACCGTTTTTGATTTATACTTGATAATGTGTGTGCTGGCAGCACATTTTTCAAGTTCTGCATTGGGTCAGGTCACATTCCTAAATCCTACTTTTGTTCTGCATAGCCTACAGTGAAACTGTGGTGGTAAAGTCTAGGTAGGCTGTCAAAAATACCTTTGCAATAAAGGAGAAGACTTGAAAAAAACAAGCATTTCCTTTTTGTGTGTGTCTTGGGAACAAAATAGAAATGCTGACAAAGATCTTAACAGAGAAAATCTTTGAAGTAGTAGAACATTGGGTCCTGTTTTTACCAAGGAGAAAAAATTCTTCCCTTTCTCTTTTAGATTATTTTTCCCACCAAATCGAATAACTTTTCAGGTAAGCAGTGTTCCTTCTCTTTATCCCAGGTTATCTCCATTCTTGAGAGGATCATATCCATCCCATTGTTCTGACCCTAGTAACAGGAAATGTGGCGAGATTCATATGGCTGTGTGCCACAATGGATTTCACAGGACATCCAACACTTATATTGCTACAACCAATATCACTTTCTTAGTTCAACAATAATCTTTGATTAAATCATCTGTGTTGCATATATATCTTTAAAACAATTCTTGAAGCCTCATCATCAGAAACTGTCATGCCTCTAAGAACTTAAGGATTTTATTCCTATCCTTAGTCTTGGAGGTTTAGTTGTTATCCTTTTTATTTTAAATGTATGTTGTTAGTGTTTGTTGCCCAACTAGATGAGGCCCATTTTCAGAAGAGACCAAAGAGCACTGGTTAAGTGACTTGTTCAAACTTGCGCAGTGGAAAAATGAAGGTTGAGGAAATCACATCCAGGACTAAAGGATGAGACTTGTAACCTTAATCCTGCGAACTAAACTACTGTCTCATTAGTTGGAAGGCAGGCTTTAAAGGGTTGTAACGATAAAGAGCAGTTTGAAGTGCCAGTGCATACAGCAACTAAACTGAATGAATGGAAAAAGGCTGTTCACCCATTTCATCATTTTCATTACATTCTGTAGCTTCAGGACACTTCAGTGGCTGTCATTCAATAAGATGATTTGATTACACTTCAGTGGCTGTCATTCAATAAGATGATTTCATTACACTTCAGTGGCTGTCATTCAATAAGATGATTTGATTACACTTCAGTGGCTGTCATTCAATAAGATGATTTCATTACACTTCAGTGGCTGTCATTCAATAAGATGATTTGATTACACTTCAGTGGCTGTCATTCAATAAGATGATTTCATTACACTTCAGTGGCTGTCATTCAATAAGATGATTTGATTACACTTCAGTGGCTGTCATTTAATAAGATGATTTCATTACACTTCAGTGGCTGTCATTCAGTAAGATGATTTCATTACACTTCAGTGGCTGTCATTCAGTAAGATGATTTCATTACACTTCAGTGGCTGTCATTCAATAAGATGATTTCATTACACTTCAGTGGCTGTCATTCAATAAGATGATTTCATTACACTTCAGTGGCTGTCATTCAATAAGATGATTTCATTACACTTCAGTGGCTGTCATTCAATAAGATGATTTGATTACACTTCAGTGGCTGTCATTCCATAAGATGATTTCATTACCTCTTTAGTTCTGTTAGCCAAAAAAATTAAAGGCTTTGTCAAAAATCTGAGTGCACGCGAGGCATATTGGCACTATCGATCTCCTCAGTCCTTATCTTCAGTTGATATTTACATATTAACTGTCCATAAGGAATCACCATAAAGGTCTAGAGCATACCAGAAAAAAGTGCCCCCTCAAGCTATTAAGTTTTTACCTTTAAGTGGTTTTCTTTCTTGAGCCAGTATATCAGCCATGTCAGCACTCTTCAACACAGCCCTTAAAAACAGAACTTCCTAGCACTTCATGGGATTGCCTCCTTATTAAGAATACAGGAGGTGAGATCACCACATGAGATTTTCTCTGCCTTTTTTAATTTCTCCAAGTCTTTTGGGTTTTTAATACAATGACGGGAATGGACCCCATTCCTAAGTCAAAGTACGATTAAAGTTCATGAAATTAGTATTGTTTCACTCTTTGACATTAGCCAAAAGTGCTCTTCGGAGCACCCGCAGTGTGCCCAGTAATGACGACTCCTGCAATTCGTACGGTGTTACATGAATTGGTAATATATCTAAATACGACTGTAAATTCTTTTTTATAAGACCAATTGCTTCTACTACTACTGGAACTGTCTGGGTATCTTTCTTCCATATGGCTCTCATTTCTGCCTGCAGATCCAGGTATTTTATGACTTTGCGTCTCCCTGTACGCAAGACTCTGTAGTCACTGGGTGTGGCAGTTTCAATGATCAATGCTACTTTTGTCTTCTTTTCTTGGATCATTATATCCGGTTTTCTAGCATCTTGAGCTGTTGGTATTGGGTGATCTCATGTGATATCAACTTCATTTTCTGTGATTCTTTGTGGCTCATGTTTCCAATGTTTTTCAGTCACTTCGATACCATAATATTTGCACAATCTCCAGTGTAACAGTCTCGCCACATTATTGTGCCTTTCAGTATACACTCCCTCTGCCATTAGTGCGTTGCAACCAGAAACAAGGTGTGTGACTGTTTCCAGTTCAGATTTACAAAACCTACATATGTCTGTTTCTCCCACATGTTCAATGGGCTTTGTAAGCCAGCGTGTACGTATTCCACTATCTTGGGCTGCCAATATTAACCTTTCATTTCTTGATGTGAATTCACCTCTCCTTAACTATTCCTGTGTTCGTTCTTGAGCGACATGAGGTTCTTCCAGAAGTTTTCTATACTTGCAACTATATTTATGTTTTTTCCACACTCCTTGCCTTCTCATCTGGTCCTTCACCTTATATTCTTTCTTTTGTTTTTTTAGCACATTCAGTTGCTGCCTGATTTTTATCTACTTCTGGTATAAATTCCATTCCTGCTTGACATCTATATGCTTCTGCTAAGTTAAGCAGAGATTTCATCTTAAATTTATTCTCATGTTTCAAAACTTTCACTACATTTGGATCCTGTGAGGTCAGCAGATGTGTGGAGTCCCCATGATTGTAGATCTGTACATGTAATCCTGTGTATGTACAAGTATGAGTAATCACCGTAATGGTGGGTGTCTTTGAAAAGCGATGAAGCCACTCCTTAATGCATGGTGACTCTCAAGTCACAATATTTTATATTCAGTAATTTTATTGTCCTGATAAGGTCCATTTACCACTTCACTGATAACCAGATAGAGTAGGGCTGGGTCCACAGTCAGTTGTTGTTAGATGATACTTTTGGTGCATGACCTTTTTAATGAGTTGCAACAGCCCTTTTTCAATTCTCACATCTCTTTGAATCTAAACATTAGCTAAGCAGAAGGAACTAAATATGGATAATTTAATCCAAAAATAAGTTCTGCCATTCTGGAAAGTTGCAACATCCTAGATTTGAGAAACTTCTGAAGAGGAAATCCTCACATAGGTACATCAGCAGCAACAGGGTAAACAACATTTTAAGCCAGAAAGGTGGCCCCTGAAAGAAACAGAGTATTGATTTTCTCATTATCCCGCAGGCCCCAGCTTATGCTAGTAGTTGAAGGTTTGTTGCACTGTAACCTTCATTGATATTCAGAAGTGACTAGCCTAATATTCTAACTATATATGAATGATTGATCAGCCGTACTGTCATACTTCAGAAGAAGCATTTTGTCAGTTATTTATAGCATAATGGCATTCTTACCTCTGTTGGTATTTTCTTCATTCTTTCAGCTTGTGTTATCCTTGTACAACATCAGTGTTGCTTCTGCATGTTGTTGTTGTGTCTTTTGGTCGCCACAGCGGAACTCCGGTCCATTAATGATTGGCAGTAGGTTTTCACGAACGCCAAGGTGCCAGCTCAACGTTCAACCTTCAACAAAGGCACGCATGTCTTTCGAATGCCCACCCAACCGCGGGGAGGACATGCAGACTCCACACAGAAGGCACTCCCCGCACTCCAGCCGAGAATCGAACGGGAGAACCTCTTGCTGTGAGGCAACAACACTACCCCTGCACCACCAGTGTTGCTTCTGCATATTCATTCCTATTCAGTTTTGGTTCAAGTCCACTTCAGATGTTCATCATATTGATCGCTGCTGCAGTAGCCTTAGCTGTTTGGGTTATATCCTGCAAAGCCAGCTTCCAAAGCTTCGGGGCACCTTCCACACACCCAAACTGTCGGGCAGCTGAGCTGACTAAGACAAGTTTGGGTGCAAAGCACCTCAGAGCTTTACTACCACTAAAGAGTAGGCTCCTCTGCAGCTTTCAAGGATCGACGGTCAGCTTGTGCTTTCCTTTGCTGGTCATATAAGTTCCCCTTTGGAGCGGGGGGAAAAACGTCCATCTTCTTAATTTTGTTGTTGATGTATTACTTTCCTGTTCAAGAAGGTTATTTTAAAGATAGTGGTTTTGTTTTTTAACTGACTGTAAAGTACATTTAAATGGAGTGCTCATTTGTTTCATTTTAAAAGTGGTGTAAAGTAACTGAAAACATGTTTTTCTGTGGAGAAATTGTGTTTGATGTTCTTCATCTCACATTGCTGCAGTCCTTACACTTGGGTAGTCCGCTGTCCTCGGTCGGCCCGAATATCAAAGTATAAGGCTGATGTCGGTCAAGGCGCATTTGACTGACATCAGGACGTCAGGGTACAAATGCGCATGACCGACGTCATATCCTCAGTCTTTTTTGCCGCATGGTCCGATGCAGAAGCAGTATTGCAAGTGCCGGTTGGTGTTCTGAAATTTTTCGTTTTCGGAGTTTCAGACCGAGTCAAAGTTGGCTAAGTACCCCGTTGGGGAATATTTTAGTTTTTTCTTGCCTCAGTGGTTTACCGGATGTCAGAAAAAGTGAATAATTGTATTTCTTGTGGGAAACAGATACCGCATAGAGACTATCATACTTTGTGTATTCCTTGTTTAGGGCCTGAGCACGACGTTGTTGGGTGTCGCTCTTGTGCTAGATTTAATAAGCGCACTATAAAGAGGAGATTAGATTGTGCCAGGTTAGTCTTTGGGAAGCGGTGCAATTATAAAATGCCGTCGGATGCTCCGACGCCCGCTTCTTCGAAGCGCAAGGACAAAGCAGTGAAGCCTAGGCTAGAAGAACCGTCCGTGCGGACGCCGGTTCTTTAGAGGTGTCGGTGGAGCCGGTGGTTCCACCGGAGGTTTCTTTGGGATCCCAGGGAGAGACCTTGTTATTGCAGGATGTGGCCTCTCAGGAGGCAGGCCAGGGTGATGGGGCTTCTCAGGTTACTATACTCCCCTCCCTGCCTAGGGTGGTTAGGCCCTCTCCTTCTGTTTCCAAGGCTTCTCCTAGAGGCAGGCCAGGTTTAGCTTCAGTTGGTGTCACCCCTAGTTCTTCTGGAACTGTGCCCAAGAAGCATATGCTTAAAATGGCAGAAGATTTGATTACTCTGATTAGGGGTTCTTTGCCCCCTCCTGATAAGAGACCTAGGGTGGAGCCTGAGCTAGGGAGTTTTGAGCAGGCTTCGGATGTTTCAGAGTCTTTGGCTGAAGACTTGCAGGAGTACTCTCCTTATTCTGATTCTGATGTGGATGATTCTACTCCTTCTGCTTCTCCTCCTGAGGATTTTTCTTTTCAGAAACTCTTCATTCCATGAGGGAGCATTTTAAGTGGGAGGTCAGGACTTCTCTGATTCCAGGAAAAGGCTTAGGGAATTTTTGATTTTACCCCAGCATAGGCCTTTGGCTATACCTCCTGTTTTGGATGTAGTGGAAGATGTTTTTACAGAGGCTTCTCTTAATCCTGATTCTTTGCCTCCTGCTCCTGTTAAACCGGATCGGTATTACAGGGTGCCTGAAGTTCATAAGTATCTTTTTAAGAGTCCTAGGGCAGACCCAGAAACTGTTAGCCAGGGGCCTAAAGGTGTTAAGGCTTCTGTTGTCAAGAATCCGGTTCCTGCAGATAAAGAAGCCAGGGCCTTGGATAGATGGGGAAAGAAAGTTTATACTTCTTCCACTCTAGCTATGAGGGCTTTGAATTGCCAGTTTCACATGTTAAAATACCAAAACTATCTCCTTTCACAGTGGAAGTCTAAGGTTGATGCTCTGGCGGAAGGTATTGATTGTAAAGAGTTACAAGATTTAGTACATGTTTCTGAACAGGTGGGTAAGCATTCTTTGCAATGTGGTTTTGATGCTGTACAGGCCTCGTCTAGGGTGGCTGCCACTGGGTCAGTTCTTTGCAGGCACGCCTGGCTGAGGGATCAAAATTTATCTGACCATGTTAAAACAAGGATTTTAGATGCTCCTTTACAATCTGATGTGTTGTTTGGTTCTCCTGTTGAGGCAGTTTTAAAGAAAATGGAAGACAAGGCTAAGTCTATGCAGACTGTTAAAGATTTTTTGCAGGTTCAGCCTCCAAAGTTTAGTAGAAATTGGCCTGCTAAAGGGTGGACGTATCCTTCTTATGATTCCCAGTCTAGGGGTAGATCTAGGCGTGGTAGGGGCAGAGCTCAGGGCTCTTTCAGGCCTAGAACAGGAGTTCTCCTGCACAGTCTTCAGGTGAGGGCAGGGGTCAGTCCTTTCGTAAACAGACCCAATGACCTACCTTTTCGGCTGCCAGAGCCTTCTCGTCTGGCAGCACCTTTGGGAGGAAGGTTGGCACTTTTCAAAGAAAATTGGAGTTTAATTACCCAAGACAGATGGGTATTGGATATCATACACCAAGGTTACAGGTTTTATTTCCATACCTTGCCTCCTTTCAGAGGCATGCCAGACGTTCCTCCTCAACAAAGAATAGAGGCGCACAAGCAAATTTCTCTGTTACTTCAACTAGGGGCCATACAGCCGGTCCCTATGCCAGAAGTGGGCCTAGGATTTTATTCTCGCCTGTTCCTAGTACCAAAGAAGGGGAACACGTGGAGACCAATTTTGGATTTATCTATCCTCAACACTTATCTGGACATTCCCAAGTTCAAAATGTTGACGTTACAACAGCTTTTACCTCTGCTGGGCAAAGATCATTGGATGGTAACTTTGGATCTCAAGGAGGCTTACCTTCATGTTCCTATCAGACTACGTTGCAGGAAGTATCTGCGTTTTCGAGCTGGGACTTCTCACTATCAGTTCTCTGCATTGCCCTTTGGCTTATCTACTGCGCCCAGAGTGTTCACGAAAGTTCTGGCTCCAGTGATAGCTTTCTTCAGGCTAAAAGGAATACAGATCTATCCTTATTTGGACGACTGCCTGATTCTGGCTCAAGGACGGGAAGAGCTTCTTCATCATTTGGAATATGTGATAGCAGTGCTAAGATGCCTGGGGTATTCTGTGAACGAAATAAAGTCCAGTCTAGTACCCTCTCAGGACATGTGCTTTCTGGGTGTAAGACTGAATACAGCATCCCAGATGGCCTTTTTAACCCCGGACAAACAAAAGAGTCTTTCCCTTTACTTCCATCAACTATCTCATCAGTCCGGGCTCACTGCAAGGACAGTCCTTCAAACCTTAGGGTTCATGGCATCTTGTATTCTGGTGCTTCCCAATGCCAAACTGCATATGAGGAAGCTGCAATGGTATCTCAAAAATGTATGGACACAGCACTGCCAGGATCTGGACACTGTCATTCAAATAATACCTTGCATTTAAAAGGAATTTTTGTGGTGGGCTCAGGAATGTCACCTAAACAAGGGACTCTCTGTGACCCGGCCAGAGGCGAGTCAGATTTTAACGACAGATGCCTCAAAGCTTGGGGAGCTCATCTAAATGGAAAGTGGATACAAGACAAGTGGCCTGCCAGACTACAACATCTACATATCAACCTGAAGGAGATGTTAGCAGTCCAGTTTGCATTAATAGCTTTCAAGGATTTACTTCTTCCAGGGCAGGTGTTGATTCTAACAGACAACACAACTGTCATGTTGGTACATCAACAAGCAAGGGGGAACGCATTCTTATCCTCTATGCAGGCAAGCAATGATTTTGTGGGAGACTGCTCTCAGTTTACAGCTCAATCTTCAGGCAAGGTTTCTGCCAGGAGCACAGAACTCCTTAGCAGATGTGTTGAGCAGACGAATTATGGGATCCCCACGAGTGGAAATTGGATCCTCATGTATTTCAGAAATTGACAGTGTCATGGGGAACTCCAGATATAGATCTGTTCGCTTCTCCACTAAACCATCAGCTGCCAAAGTTTTGCACAAAAAGGTTTCATCCCACAGCTTGGAAAGTGGATGCTCTTTCTTTCAATTGGAGCAATCTTCATGTGTATGCCTTTCCACCTCTGCCTGTCCTCCCAAAGGTACTTCTAAAGGTCAGACAGGACAAGCCAAGGATGATTTTAATAGCTCCAGATTGGCCTCGACAGCACTGGTACCCATTACTGAGAAGTCTGGTACGGAAGCCTCCATGGCCTTTGCCTTCGATTCCACACCTGTTGTCACAGGAGGACAGCCATTTGCTCAATGTCAAACTTCACTCTCTTCACCTAACAGCCTGGCATATTCTGTTTTGAACCATAGAGGGTCTCAACTTCCACAACAAGTTTTGAATGTGATTTTGGAAGCTAGAAGGCCTAGTACAAGGAAAGTGTACGCAGATAAATGGAAGAGATTTTTATTTTGGAGTGCAGCAAAGGATTTTGATGTTTCTGAGCCTAATTTAAGTGTGGCTCTTCAATATCTTACTGAGTTACTGGACAAAGGTTTGTCCTTCTCTTCTATTAAGGTTCATGCTGCAGCAATTTCAGCTCACTATGAATGTGACCCTCCATTGTTTTCTCATCCTTTGTTCAAGCAATTTCTTAGAGGGGCAAAGAATATAAGACCCCAGCGTAGAGCTCCTACTCCTGCTTGGGATCTCAATTTTGTGTTGGAGAAACTCACTCTACAACCTTTTGAGCCTGCAGCTACTTATGAGTTGAAATATTTATCATGGAAGACTGCCTTTTTGTTGGCCATTACCTCTGCAAGAAGGGTTTCTGAATTACAGGCCCTTATGGCGGTTGAGCCTTTCTTGATTTTCCATAAGGATAGGGTATCTTTGTACTAATCCTTCCTTTATGCCTAAGGTGGTTTCTAGTGTGGCTTTAAACCAAACTATTCATTTGCCTACTTTTTATGCAAATCCCCAAAATAAAGGGGAAAAGATTTTGCACACTTTAGATGTACACAGGCAGTTGCGATATTATTTGGACAGAACTAAAGGGTTCAGGCAGTCTCAGCAGTTGTTTGTTTCTTTTGCTTTGAGTTCTCAGGGCAAGCCTGTGTCAAAACAAACTATTTCTAAGTGGATTGGGTTTTGCATTGCTTTCTGTTATTCCCATCATGGCAAGGAGATTCCAGCTGGGATTAGGCCTCATTCCACTAGGGCTACTGCCACTGACAGCCTTTTGAGGAGTGGCAACCAAGGATATTTTGGAGGCAGCTACTTGGAGTTCAGTGCATACTTTCTCTAGGCATTATCACCTGCCACTTTACTCTAAATCCAGGGCTGGTTTTGCCACTGCTGTTTTGCAGGGCATTTTGGCAGCTCCTGCTTCCTTGTAGTTTGGCCATCCTCCTTACCTCTGCTTTGGGATTCTACCCAAGTGTAAGGACTGCAGCAATGTGAGATGCAGAACATAGTACAGTTTTGTACCTACCATAAATGTACATGTTCCAAGATCCACATTGCTGCAGTCCAATTTACCCTCCCTCCTTCCCCTCTGTAGTTAGAGGTGGTTGTGTGGGTTGGGTTGTAAATATTGTGTATATTGTATATATTGTACATATAATTAGTGCAAGGGTGGTTGGTTGTTTGTTTGCTGTCTTTTGGTTTTGACCTTTATTTTTAGGGTCTTCTGACATCTGGGGCAAGAAAAGACTGAGGATATGACGTTGGTCGTGCGCATTTGTACCCTGACGTCCTGATGTCAGTCAAATGCGCCTTGACCGACGTCAGCCTTATACTTTGATATTCGGGCCGACCGAGGACAGCGGACTACCCAAGTGTAAGGACTGCAGCAATGTGGATCTTCGAACATCTACATTTATGGTAGGTACAAAACTGTACTTTTTGTTTTTGTGTGGCTGGCATAGTGGTTTAAAGTGCTTTTTACTGTGTTTTATGTCAAAAAAGTAACTTTTGTGGGCTGGTAAATTTTACCAGCAATTGCTACTCATCATCCCTGGGAAAGAAGCACCGTATTTGATGATGTCGGTTTTCATTCTGTCCTCGACTGAAGGGTTCAGATCCGAGACATTGGATCTGACTTGGCCTCTGTAAAAGCTTGTGGCAACTTGAAACTTTTGAGCTTCTCCCTTAGCCATAATGCACCTTCCCCCATTACCTCCATTCAGTGAAAGACTCTGATTTGTCTCTCCAGGTATTGGGCTAGATAAGTACTTGTTTTTTTTTTCGTATTAAAGCATTGATCTTCTTTTTAATCTTCCTTTTTGTCTTGTACCAGCATACTCTAGATACTATTGTTAGTGGCTCTTTCTTCCCTTTTTCTCTCCCATCACCCTTATTATTATATATTATATCTGAAGTAGGAGATTCATTTGTCTGCAACCTGTGGGTTATGGATCCGATATCGGATCCGAACCGGCATGGTTTACCAGCTATGGATCCAAGCTCTCAGCTCCTCCCCTCACCCATAATGCCCTGCTCTCCCCTCATGACCTCAGATCTCGTTTGCCGCGCTGGTGACCAGATTTGTGTTCCTAAGCTCTTCAGCTAAGTGCAGTTTTTTCAGTGTTTAAAGTGCTAATTTTTGAATTTTTGTGTGAAAGTTGTGTGGAAGTTTAGGTTTCCCTTTTTCTTACTTATACTTTTAGTGTTTTAAAATTTATTTTTCTTATCCCTCCCCTCGCTGGTAGCGTAGTGTGTGTTTGGGGCCTGTGTGTGGTTTAGTTACTTTACTTTAACTTTAGTTTAAGTAACCTCTTGGTATTTGGGATGTCTGAACAACCCAAAGCTGTGTTCTCCAAGTGCTCCGAGTGTGGCCATAAGCTTTCCCTGGCTGATGGCCACACTCAATGTGTTAGATGCCTTGGGGTTGAACACCTCACTTCTGGATGTTCCATTTGTGCAGGGTTCAACCCCAGGGCATTGAAGGAGCGGAGGTCCAAGCTTGTCTTGGCGGGTCTTTTGCCACCGGACTCGGCTCCGGCCTCCGCTCCTTCGGGGTAACCGTTTCTGCGGTTGTCTCCTCTCCGGCTCCCCCTCCTCCTCCTGGGACTCAACCTCCCTGTAGTGGTTCGGAGGAGAGGGAAGCTAGAAAGAAGGACCGGAGGGAGAAGCACCATAAGCGGCGGGCCGAGACCTCTGTTTCGGCCCCGCCAGCCAAGCGGGCTTCTCCTCCGGCCTCCTTGTCTGTTGGCTCTCCCCCTCCTCGGCTCCGGTCTCCTGTGTGTTTTTCACCGGGACCTGAGGAGGAGGAGACCCGATCTCCGTCGAGGCTATCGAGGAGGCACTCAAGGCCTACCTCGGTAGCCTCGTCGAGATCAACTTATAGCCTGTCAGATGCTGATCTGGACCGGATGATGAGAAGGTTCATCCAGGCCCAGATGCAGATGGGAGTGCTCTTGCCTCCCCTCTGGGGAGCTCGACCCTTTTCAAGCCAATTGCTCCTTCTCCGACCCGCTACCGGGTTCGAGCAGTTGAGCCGAGCAGCCGGGCGGGGTGGGTTGGCTCCGATAGTACTTGGTACTTCGGATCCGACCCTGCCCTCGAGTGCTTCGGATCCGACCTCTCAGAGCCTGGATCCGAGCCTCGGATCCGGGGGGATCAGTACTCCTTCGGCGCCGTCTGTGTCTGAGTGCACTGTCCCTTCGGATCCGGCGGCGCCGGCTCGATCCACTCGGATCCGAGGGGGAGCCGATTGTCGGATCCTTTGGTCGAGGTCGGCTCCCCTTCGGCTTTTGATGTAGTGGAGAGGGCCCTGTTGAGGGTCTCCGGACCCCCGGCACTTGCTTTGGCTCCTGCTTCGGCTCCGTCCCGCGCTCCCTCTGCACTGGGTCAGGCTTCCACCGTCCGGCCCTTGGGACAGCCCGCTCCTTTGCCCCAAGCTGTTCCCCTGGAACAGGTTACTGTTTGCGAGGAGTCCTCTGACAGCCCCCCGGAGGATGTTCCCCGCAAACATACGTGCAAAAGGAGGCACATTGACTCCCCCCGAGTCTCTCACAGAAGACACGGATTTGGAGGAAGGGGAAGGCTCCCCACGGTCACCCCCCAATGATGTCTCATTTGGAGACATCATGGAAATGCTCCGCATAAGGGGGGGGTGGTCGGCCCCCAAGTCTTCCTCGGACGAGTCTGTGTTCTTGGAGGCATTTGAAGCGGGCCCGTCTACCTCTTGGGTGTCCCCTCCTGCCGACCCCCTGGTGGACCTCATTACCACCAGGGCGTGGAGGGAACCGGACACCGTGGAGCCAATCCCTAAAAGGCCTGACCGTATTCTCAGTCCCCCGGCTGACCGTGCCCATTGGAGTAAGGGGCCTCCGGTAGATGCCATGTTGACGGCGGCGGCCACCAAGAGGGAACTTGCTCAGGAGAGTCCCTCAGTCCATCCCCCGAGCAAGGAGTCTCGGATGATGGACTGCTTGGGGAAGCGGATGTTTAGTTCAGCGACCTTCTCTGTGAGGGCGCTGAACTACCTGGCACACATGATTAGGATGCAGAGCGATCTTATTAAAGAATACGCTGCATCCCCCCCAGAGTCCATGTCGGAGGAGGACAAAGTGCTGCACTCCACCCGCATCGCCACTCTTAGGTCCGTCACCAATACCTCTATGCGGCTACTGTCCCATGCTACGGAAGGTGCCGCTAGAGCCGCAGGGGCAGGCCTAGTTACTAGACGTCAGGCCTGGCTCCGTCATTGCGATTTCTCAGAGCCCTTCAAGGCGTCATTCGCGAACGACCCCTTCGATGGTTCTGCCCTCTTTGGCAAAACTATTCGCGACACTTTGACCCAGAGCGAGAAGGACGGGAAGACGCTGTCTGCCGTCGAAATCCGCTTCTCTGCACCCCAGAGGCCCTATTCTAGGAACCAAAAGGGACAGAAGAAGATGTGGTTCCGGAAGTCGCAGCAATCTCAGCCTGCTCCGGACCACCAGTCCTTCCGTGGCAGAGGAGGACAGGGAGGACGCCGCCCTAGGGGCAGAGGGGCTCCCAGGAACTTCGGGTCCAGAGAACCCTTCTCTGAACAGCCCGCGCAGCAGCCCTGAGGGGTTGCCCGGCTGCTCCACTCTGGAGGCAGTCGGGGGGACGTTTTTCGGAGCACCTAGCGGCATGGAAGTATATAACATCAGACCGCTGGGTCCTCCAGATCATATCCAGAGGATACCGTATACCCTTTCTTCACTTGCCAAAATTGAAGTCCCTCCCCGACGTTCCACCCGGTCAGTGGGTGGCCGCTTTGGCAGAAATTGGCCATCTGCTAAAGAAAAGAGCCATCCAGCCCATCCCCCCAGACCAGATCGGATCAGGGTTCTACTCCAGGTTCTTTTTAGTGCCAAAAAAGACGGGGGATCTAAGACCAATTTTAGACCTTTCACTCTTGAACCTGGCAGTTCCCAAGGAGAAGTTCCGAATGGTCACGTTGCAGTCTATTCTCCTCCCTTCTGGGAGAAAATCACTGGATGTGCTCCATAGACCTCAAGGATGCGTACTACCACATTCTAATGGACAGGCGCTCCAGGAGGTTTCTCCGCTTCTGGCTGGGAGCCAGTCACTACCAATTCCGGGTCCTTCCCTTTGGTCTCACCACAGCCCCCAGGGTGTTCACCAAAGTATTAGCAGTGGTAGCGGCCCACCTGAGGCTTCAGGGGGTACAGGTCTTTCCCTACCTGGACGACTGGCTTCTCACCGCCCCAACAAGGCATCTACTACTATTGGCGCGAGACTCCTTTCTCCATCTTGCTCCCCGTCTGGGCATCACAATAAACACAAAAAAATCCAACCTAGCACCCACGCAGCTCATAGATTTTATAGGTGCCAGGTTAGACACAAGGAGATTAAAAGCCTTCCTCACTGCGGACAGAGTTCAAAATCTGCAATTCCAGGTGCGGGCCATTCTCCAATCAAGCTCAGTTCCGGCTGAGTTGGTCCTGAGGGCCCTAGGGTCCATGGCTGCAGCAATAGCGCTTCTTCCTCCTCTCGCCAGGTTCAATATGCGCATCCTTCAATGGACACTCCTAGTTCAGTGGTCGTATCTTGCTCTTCCTATGCATCATCCCATTGCGATCAGCAAGGCTTGCAAGCGGTCCCTCCTGTGGTGGCTACACTCTCCAGATCTCCACGGAGGCCGCCCATTTTGTGCTTCTCCCCCTCTCGCCACGGTGACCATGGACGCCTCCCGCCTCGGGTGGGGGGGCATTTTGCAGGCCGGACCGTCCAAGGCACGTGGAACGATTCAGAGACCTTACTGCATATCAACGTTCTAGAGATGAGAGCAGTGCTCTTAGCGTTGCTAGCACTTCAGGCCTTTCTTCCCTTGGGAACAATTGCGATTCAATCGGACAACATGTCGGTTGTTTGGTATATCAACAAGCAAGGAGGAACCAGGTCTTACCTGCTTTGTCGAGAAGCCGTGAGAGTGTGGGAATGGGCAATCTCCACCAACCGCTTTCTCATAGCAACGCATATTCCGGGTCGGTCCAACATCCTGACGGACAAACTCAGTCGCACCATTCTTACCCCTTACGAGTGGTCTCTCAATACTCAGGTAGCGGAACGCATTTTCGCACGGTGGGGAACTCCTTGTTGCGATCTTTTTGCCTCTCCCTCAAACACCAAGTGGGACAGTTTTTTCGCTCTGATACCTCCTCCCGGAGGTTCCCCAAGAGACGCTCTGGTGCATGCTTGGCCACCCGGTCTTCTTTATGCTTATCCCCCCTTGCCTCTGATGCTCCAAGTTCTTCAGAAAGCCTCTCGGTTGGGGTGCAGAATGATTCTCATTGCTCCATTTTGGCCTCGACAGATCTGGTTCCCTTTCCTAAGGTCTCACTCAGTGAATCCTCCTTGGATTCTAGATCCCATTCCGGATCTGATATCTCATCCATCCCACTTATCTCTTCCGAACCTGGACAACCTGAAGCTGACCGCTTGGCTGCTCCAGTTCCACTCTTGATCAGGACTCACGGTATTTCGTCCCCTGTTAAGGCCATCCTGGTGGCAGCTCATAAGCCATCCACTAGGAAAGTCTACGGCAGCAAGTGGAAACGGTTCTCTTTGTGGGCGGAGCGGCAAGGCCTAAACTCCTTCACAGTTCCTCTCCCTTTGGTGCTTGATTTTTTAACCACTGTTTTTAATGATGGTGCCAGCAGTTCCATGGTCAAAGTACAACTTGCGGCAATTTCTCATTATCACATTGGTCATGACTCCAATCCACTGATGTCGGCCAAGTTATGTAAGATTTTCCTTAAAGGTACTTTTCTTCTCAGGCCCCCTGTAAAGCAAGCGGTTCCTCCTTGGGACCTTTCCTTAGTTCTCCAGGCCTTGACCCCCCCCCCCCTTCGAACCGGCAGCTACGGTAGATCTGAAATTCTTATCTTTCAAGACCGCCTTCTTAGTAGCCATTACTTCGGCCAAGAGAGTCTCAGAGCTTCAAGCATTATCAGCTAAACCTCCTTACTTAGTCTTTCATCCGGACCGTGTTTACCTCAGGACCAACCCGTCCTTTCTTCCTAAGGTAGCTTCTGAAGCAAACATTAATCAATCCATTAACCTCCCTGTCTTCTTTCCGAAATATGAAAACAAAGGTGAATACAAGCTTCATTCCTTAGATGTTCACAGGCAACTTAGATTTTATCTAAACAGGACGGCTGGTCATAGGCAATCCGACCAGTTGTTCATTTCCTTTGCTAAATTTAATTTGGGCAAACCAATTTCTAAAGTCACATTATCTCGCTGGATTTCACAATGTATCTTATTCGCTTATCAAGCTTCGGGAAGGCTCGCACCGGAGGGTGTACATGCCCATTCAACCCGGTCAGTCTCTACCTCGGCAGCCTTTAAGGCCAGGATTCCTCTAGATGATATTTGTGCAGCAGCCACGTGGGCTTCATCTCATACTTTTATTTCCCACTACAAGTTGGATCTTACATCTAGGGGTAGAGCATCCTTTGGCTCCGGTGCTCGGAATATCCTTCCATGATGGCGCCCAAGATTCAGGTAGCTGGGGACTCTGTCCCACAGGTTGCAGACAAATGAATCTCCTACTTCAGATTTAGAAGTTATGTACTCACCATAACGTTCCATCTGAGTAGGTGTATTCATTTGTCTGCAACCATCCCGCCCTCCTATCCCCCTAGCCTTTCAGTTTCCTGCATATGATGTTTTACCCTTTTCAGGGTGTTCTTGCTGTTGGCAAACTCGATCTGAGGTCATGAGGGGAGAGCAGGGCATTATGGGTGAGGGGAGGAGCTGAGAGCTTGGATCCATAGCTGGTAAACCATGCTGGTTCGGATCCAATATCGGATCCATAACCCACAGGTTGCAGACAAATGAATACACCTACTCAGATGGAACGTTATGGTGAGTACATAACTTCTAATTATCGTAGTTCTTTCTACCTTTGTATGTAGAAATTTCTGTTTGTCTCTTCCTGTTAGAAATAAATGACTGTTTTTAGTCTCTCTCTCTCTCTGTGTATATATATATATATATATATATATATATATATATATATATATATATATATATACACACACACACACATCAAATGATTCCCCTCTCTAACCTGCACACACTTTGTGTTTATTGTGTTAGCCCCCTCCACCTATAAGAGAGCTGTACAAACTGTCATGCATTTAACCACCGAGTATTAGTGGAACTCAAGAACCAGTTGATTTTAAAGGGGCTTTTTCCATCTTCCTTTGGTGATGCCATAGCTGGAGAAAGTTATAAAAAGTTACCACACTCCTCTCCGAGCTCTTCTTTTTCTTCAAAGGTCACTGAGAAAACTTCGAAAGGACCTTCTTTGGATCCTGCAGTTTCCTTGAATCTGTCTAAGAAAAAAAAAATTAGAGAGACTGATCCGACCCCGTCAGATCAGAGAAAAGCGAAAAGTCATTTGTTGGATCAGACTTTTAATTCAGATCCAAGGTCTGTAAAAATTAAGGATACATCAGATCTAAAGAAGTCAGATCCGCCAAGACTGCAGGATGTCGATCCTAGGACAAGGTACTCATCTGTGGACCCAGTCCCATCGAGAGTACCTTCTCCCACCAAGACCCACAACAGCTGTGGTATTTTCTTAGATTCTTCTTCCCTCTGGATCAGTGTTCTGTTAATGTCAAATGTTTGTCTCCCCTCCACAAAATCACATTGATCCATATCCATCAGTTTTGGCATCACTTTTGCCATTCTTTTAGCCATTGTAGACAAACACTTTCTAATCATGGTTTAGTATTGAGATGGACCTGTATGAAGCTGGAGCTGATGGGTCTTAAACCTCTAGGTATTACAGCTAGCACCACTTTCTTCCAGGATGTTGGTACTTCTCCTCCTTTTAAAATACTGTTAAACAACAAAACTTCTATATCTTTATCAGTTTTGTCCTTCCTAGCTTCCAAACTTAGAGGAATACCATCTACCCCTGGGGGCTTTCCTGTAGATTGGTTATACATCACCATTTTTTATCTCATCTCCTGGAACCTTCTCTACCTCTAATCTTGACATATTTAATACTTCCATAAACATTTCCATTAGTACCTTTTCTTGCTTTCCACATTTCTTTGGTTTACATAGACTTTCATAGAAGTTCTGAAATATTTCTAATACTGCTACAGGATCCCTTGTTATTTACCTTGTTATAGGCTCTCTAAGCTTGGGTAACCGCTCTTTGTACTTACTGTTGCCTGAGTCATTGTGCTAAAAGTTTATGTGCTCTAGAGTTATCAAAAAAAAAAGTTGCTTAAGAGCAGTCTTTCTACACTCATGCATATTATTAAGGTAATCCCTTATTTTCTGTTTAGCATTCTGCAGTTCCTTCTCTTGTTCTGTGATATTCCCCCTAGTTTGCAATACTTTTAACATTTCCCAGTCATCCCCTTTTATTTTGGACTTCTCTCACCCCTTTCAAAAACTAAGGACCCTGACACCATACTAGATTATAGCAATACCCACGCCTGGGTGTGGGTAATGCTGGATTTACCCATGGTTGGCGTGGTTTGGTCACAAGGGTGAAGCCCGAGTGGCCAAACAAAGCCAACCGTGGGTAAATCCAGCATTACCCACACCCAGAAGTGGGTTATTGGTATTATACAATGACATTATTTAAGGAAATAAAATTACTTTTCTTAAATAATGGCATTGTATAATGCCTCCTTGCTGCCCTTCTGCAGCTGTCTGGTATTCTGTGGCAGTTCTGATGTACTGCGCATGCGTATGCCTACGCAGTACATCAGAGCTGTGGGCAAAAGCAACGGAGAAAGCAAGATCTACATTGCTTTTTACAAACTGTTTTGCTATGTTAAATGGGTTTAACATAGCGAGACAGCTTTAAAATAAGCAACGGAGATCTCCGTTGCTTATTTTAAAGCTGTCTCGCTATGTTAAACCCATTTAACATAGCGAGACAGGTTTAAAAAAAAAAAGCAACGGGGAAAGCAAGATCTCTGTTACTTTTTACACACTGTCTCGCTATGTTAAAGGAGTTTAACATAGCGAGACAGCTTTAAAAAAAGCAACGGAGATCTCCGTTATTTTTTTTAAACCTGTCTCGCTATGTTAAACTCCTTTAACATAGCGAGACAGTGTTTTAAAAAAGACTTATACTAATGGAAAAAGTCCGGGTGACTGGACCTTTTTCCATTAGTATAAGTCGATTTACAATGTGCACGCTGACCAATCAGTGTGCACGTTTTGGAATATTAATGGGGGGGGTCATGGTATAATGCCTGATTGTCGGTACCAAATATGGCCTTTCTGAACCCCTACTTAAACTCTTTAATCTAAGCTTCTCCATTGGTTACATTCCTGCAGGCTGGAAAACCGCTATTGTAATGCCATTACACAAGGGTGGCCCAACTACAGACCCTGCTAATAGTTGAGGGTTGAAAAAACAAAAAAGTATTACACAGCATCAAAACAGAACCAAACAAAATAATAAATAAGAGCTTTTGTTTCCGTATTCTAAAACTTACAGTAGTTGAGAGTTGGCAATAATGAGTAAAATGTTTACCTTGAAATTAAATAACCTAGCCTTAAAATGACCATTTAGGTCAGTTAGTATAGTATTCACTTATAGGTTCATAGGTAGGTACTAGGCTATTGGCCCAAGGGCCTATGTAAGCCTAGCCAGCAAGGTTCCATAGCTTACGTCACCCAAGAAAGTTATTTTCCTGTGCCACTGTCCGGCAGAGAGACAGAAGTGATCCCCGGGGTGTATTTCCTATTTCCCATCCACTCATCAAGATTTTTCTAGAAGAGTGCTAATGAAGAACTTTGCTTGACATAGATGGGTAGCTTGTTCCAGAGTATAGGAAGTCTCTGGGACAAAAATATATCCCTCCAGCATGTCCTGTTTATTGTGGTGACAAGGTTTAGGTCCCTAGAGCGTGTAGCTCGGAGGGATTGGGATTTCTTTAGGTGTAGCATGTCTAACAGCTCTGGGTTTGACATAGCTTTATATGTTAGGCAGAGATCACCTCGGAGTAGGCGATATGCTACACAGTAAAGCTGGAGTTTTTTGAGGCGGTCAGTATAGGGCATTTGTTTGAGGCTAATATCTAGACCTTGCCAAGGCCTTTGACACTATTCCACTTGTAAGCATTATTGATGGACTTGTAAATCCTTACACTGTGCAATGGATAGCTAACTGGTTGTCTGACAGAACTCGTGTGGTTAGAGTAGGAGGTGCCACTTCTGAAAGCAACGCAATTGCCAGTGGCATACTGCAAGGCTCAGTTTGGGGCCCTCTTCTATTTGGCATTTATTTCTCAAACCTTCAGTGCAGCACTTCAGGCCTATGGATAACAAAGTTTGCAGAATTAGGTTTGTAAATTGGATGTTGTTATTTGACCTTCAGCTGATTTACAGTTGCACCAACAGGGTTTAGACCATGTTAATAAAAGGTGCAAGGATAGTGGTCTAAAATTAATGATAAAAAGTGTAGCATAGTTTATTGTGATAAACATTAGCAAAACAGTTTCACTTACCATATAGGTGATGCACCCCTCCAATCAGACACTGTTGTAAGGGATCTAGGTACTCTCGTTATAGTTCCTTATCATTTGACTATAATTTTTTCCACAGTAGTTCAGAAAGCCTTTTATCTGGTCCAACTAATTTCCAAAGGCATCTCCAGTAGATTCAGAGAAGTCTTAATTGCTGTCTACTCTTATCTTATCAGACCTATTATTGAATATGACACCTTTTGACATGTATTTATCTAAACATATCACATAACATGACAGCCCTCAGAGATTCACAATTAAAAAGATCAGTAGTCTCAAATATTTTAGTAAACAGGAGAGATTGGTAGCCTTTTTTCTGTACTCTGTGGAGATCTGGGTTTAGTCTTTCGTGCCATAAAAGATCCAGTCCTATTTGATCTCCTCTTCCTTCGCAGAACTATAACAGTACATCAAATACTCTTTTAAAGGGGCCAAACCTTCATCAGCAGTTAAATCAAGTACATTGGCATGATAGATTCATATCACAACATATCACTCACCCCAGAAACCAACTTTCAGTACATGTCAAGCAGAGTAGTACCTTTGCCACCTTCAAGGTAAACCTAGATAATTGGATGGCAGCCTCAAATTCTCTCTTGGTCTATTTTGTCTTGCCCTCCTTTCAGGCTAGAGGGAAATTTTGAATTTTTTTTTTTTTTTTTTTGGTTAGGCTTGAAATGGTCTGCAGACTGATTGTGTAGTACTTAACCTAGGAACCTGTTCTTCTGTCTCTCATTTCATTTAGGAGAGTCTTAGAGCTTCAGGTACACTTGGCAATTCCTCCTTTTCTTATTTTTCACAAAGACAGTGTGGCCCTGATAGCCAACCCCTCCTTCATGCTAAAAGTAGTGAATGAGATGTGTCTCAACCAGGCCATCAGTCTTCCTTCATGCCTCCCCACCACACAAAACTGGCTAGAAAAATTCATACACTCTCTAGATGTTTGCAGACAACTGAGGTTCTATTTGGACTGGACCAAATCCATTCATAAGTTTGTGCAACTGTTTGTCATTTTCATGGATTCAAAGCTGAACCAACCAGTATTCAAGCAGACATTGCAAGCTGGATGTCTAAGTCCATGTCCAGTTGCAACTCTCTGCATGGTAAATCCTTGCTGTCATACCACCAAGCTTACTGTACCAGGGCAATGGCTTCCTCAGGGGTCTTCAAATGGAGTGAATGGCAGGGCAATAATTTTGAAGCTGCCACCTGGTGTTCTGTACACACCTTAACTAAACACAGCAAAATTGATGCCTTTTCAAGGTCCAGGGTGGTCTTTGCTTTGTCAGTCCTTTCTTGCCTCTTGGACAATTCTTCTGTCAGCTAGCCACCTAACCCCCCCCCCCCCCACACACACACTTTACGTTCCTGTTAGCTCTGTGAATCACCCACTGGTTTGGAATACTGCAGCAGTTATTTCAGTCTAGATATAGTACAGTTGTATAAATCTTACCATGGCAGTAGATGTCCTACTGATCACTGTTGCAGTATTCCTTCCCGTTACTTTGTTACCATTGTTGCACTATATATCTTAATCTCCCATTTCTCCCTTTACTCTCCCTTTTTTCTGCCCTGCAGCAAAACCCTAGGATCAAGTTTTTTTTTTTTTTTTTAATTCATGTTTGGCACCTCCAAGCTGATAAGTCTCTCTCTCTCTGAGGGTCTTCATGCCACTGGCTTGGAGAAAGTCTGAGGATCTATGCTCATACATCATGCTATATACTGCTACTTTTGCAGGCTGAGTTCACGTGTCAGATGTACAAACTAGACAAGGGTAAGCTATGGTACCCCACTGGTTTGGAATAATGCAACAGTGATCAGTAGGACATCTTTTCTTATAGTATTTCTTTCACAACTGTACTTTTTCAAATTACTAGATTAGAAGAGATACTGTAAATGTGCACAGCTAAAGCTCTGGTATGTAGTACAAGCAAAACATTACTAGTCAAACTGGGACGAAGTCATGTTGAAATGGGGTTGTGCCACAAAATGAGAGGGTAGCATTTTGGATGCAGGCCCTTAAGGAGAATAATAACCATACAGAATATTATTAATGCAATTTATAAACTAACAAAAAAGTGTTACTTTTTTAAACAATTATCATGTAAATCAAAGGCAAATATACATTAACAGAAAAAAAAAGTAATTAATATTTTTTCCATTTACATACATTACACATCACGTATCTTTTCTTTCTTTGTAACTATCATCAGTGCAACATTAAATTGCTGAATTCCTGCCATCCCTTAAACCTCACTCCTCCTCCTGAACATTATTATGAATGTATTGTTTCCTCAGTTTAAATTATTTATATGTAATTTGCTGTTTCCCTTCTCTAAAGATCCCTCTTCCAATTTTATAATATTCAGTATTTAAAATAGTTAGTTTTGACATTGGTTTCCATTTTCTAGTAATTGCTTTTTTTGTCAGCCAACAGGATTAAATTTAATAAGGCCTTGCTATGTCTAGGAAATTTAAATCCAGTGCCCCAGCTCAAAAAAAAAATTTCCTTAAAGCCTGGACAAAACAACATAATAGAAATAAAATTGATATGCTTTTTCTTACTTTTGCATAAGGGAATGACTGGCCCTTGGCTTGATTTAATAACAAGTCTTAAGAGGAAGCAAGTAAATATTCACAGTGCAACACGAGAAGTTTGTAGTGGATAGCTACTGTGTATCTACTTCTCATGTTTCTATAGATACAATCTAATAAGGGCAATAAAACAGAATACTTTCTTTCAGTGGCTAAGAGATAATGTTTTCTGAAAGCATTCAAGTTGTTTTCTACATCTGGAAGAGGAATAAAGATTATACATAAACAAATGGCACATAGTGTAAGTAGAAACACAGGCTGTGCCATGCATCTTGCCATGAATAACCTTCTAACATTGTAGGTCAGTTCAAGTTTGTTTTTATGGCTGTCAATCTGGGGCAATAAATTCTACAAGGAGGATTAAACTTCATTATTTAAAGATGTACGTAGTTTTGTATTGTGTTAGTAGGTTATGGGGTGCTTTGGGGTTTTCATCAGAACAAAAAGTCTTCTAAGATGTGACATAGGTTCAGATGGATTTGACAAGAAACAAGTGTATATAAGATCAACCTGCCAAACATTATTGTGTGCATGTAATGACAAATTTCAACTGCAAGCTCTTACTACTTCCTGTAACAACACAACCTCACTAAGAGTTTGCATAATCTGACCTGCAGTAGGCTAACAAGGCTTTTTGAAAACCTTGCTCTTGGTGAACGTGTTGACTTACACAGTACTAAAATGTAAAACTCCACTAGCAAAAAATCTGAGCTACTGTCCCTTTAAAGAGAAAGTGGGCAATGGAAGTAGGTATTTCTTCCACATCACACATGCATGCACTCACACTTATGGTTAATTTATAATCTAAATGAGGAAAAATTATCTAAAGTCTGTTTGGGGGTATAAATATACCTTTACAAACACTTCCTTGCAAAAATCATACATACACCTACTAGACTTGGAAGCTATACAAATGTCCTCCCACTGTTCCTCTGTATACTGCATTTCCATTCTAACTTCTCAGTCCTTTCAAACCTCTTCTGATTGATTCTTATAGTGATCACACATTTTATATACCCAATTAATTATCCACTTTTTAACAGCAGCCACTAGACTCGAAAAAAAACAAAACAGAAATGGTGTTTCAGTTAACTCTCTCATGTTCCTTTCTCACTGCCTATGGTCTCTTTATCAATCCCTAGTAGGGAAGACAGTCTTGAACCTGCGGCCCAAATCTCTGCTTTGCCCCAGCCCACTCTATTACTTTTCCCTCCCTAGTTATTTGCTTCCAGTACCTTGGCTCCTTAGCTAATTTTCTCACATAAATTCCTGCCTCCTATTACCTATTTAATTTGCCTCTAACTTGCAGGCTTCCCTACTGATAAAATATTTCTTCATTCCCATGTTAGCTTAGTTCTTAAAAACACTTTCTACTACTTTTGACAGAGTAAGCTGGGTTTGTATGAGTAGGGCATTGGAAGCATTTGCATTCCCTGATACAGTAATAAGGTTAATTAGGAAGATATATGAAGGCTTGGAGGCAAAAATGAAAGTGGGAGGCTCTCTCTCTGATAAGTTTTTTGAACAGAGAAATCAGGCAGGCATGCCCTCTTTCCCCTTTATTATTTGCTTTATATTTAAAGCCACTGGCAAAGAGAACATGAGACTCAGACGTACGGATATACAGTAGTTAGCATGGTAATCAAGAAAATGTGGCTTTAATTGCAGGTGATGATATTCTGAACCTAATAAATTCAGAAAAGGACATCTCTTTGTAGAATGTTTTGAGATGAAGATAAAATAAAGGCTGTAGCTGTAAATGAATAGCTTTTTTTTTAAATGTCTAGTTTCAGCTTTTGTGTTTTGCATTTTCTTTCCCCCGCCCATGGGCAATTAGATTTGTTGAATGAGTGCATTTAATTCAGCTAGAGAGGCTATCTCGTCACACAAACCTGGAGTCTCTTTGGCAATGAAATGATATCTACTTTACTACGTACTTGTTTTTGTAAAACTGCCTAACAATTATTCAAGCCTAGGCAGTTTTATTTTTGTTTCATGCTTATTGCTACAAAACTTTTCCCCTCTAGTGGCAATTATTTTCATATAGTCTCTTACTAATGTTGCTTGTTAGTGTGTATTTATGTAGGTGCACTTTTATAATCATGCACATTTTCCCTCATTTTACAAATTTAGCATTGCTTTAGACAGTTGTGCCTTGCAAAGAAACCTGTTTTTTTTTAATCTTTTTTTTTATTTACTATTTGTTTACCAGGAAAGTCCAACTGGGACAGAGACAATTTTCAGAGGAGGAGGCCTGGGAGAAATGCTTTAGAAGCATGTCTATTTGGTGTGTGGGAGGAAATCAGAATACCCAGAGGAAACCCATGCAAACACAGGGAGGACCAGTAGACTCCACACACAAGGCACCCCAGCCGAGAATCGAACCAGAGAAACTCTTGCTGTGAGGCGACAGTGCTAACCACTGCATCACTGTGCCATGCACTTGCATAGCAAATGTCCTAATATTCTAAAAGAATAAAATATTTTGCATCTTTTCTCTTACAAATGTCAGCCAGCTTTGGAACTGAATCTAACCACTGTTCTTAAAAGTATTTTCTCAGTAGCTGATGCTGTAACTTATCCTTCAGAAATCACACCATAACTATTTGTCTAATACCAGTTCTATCCTGCTGAATTTCTTTTCTCACTTTTTTCAACCATTCATTGTAGTAAAATGTTTTGAGCTTTCACACATTTCCTGAATGTTTGACTGAAGTGCATTTAGTTTACACCAATTAGCATTTGAAAGTTGAGACAAATGCAGTCTATACATTTCCCCATGTAATTTTCAGTACCATTCCTGGTATATTACAGTAGGTAATTACAGAGGTAGTTTTTTTTTTTTTTTTTACTGGGGCAGGAAAAATTAAGTGCTCAACCAAAATCTTATGCTATTGATGAGCCTATATTTTGACAAGCTATAATAGCTATTTTTCTATGTATGTATGTGCATATGTATGTATGCAACACACAATCTATGCTTATATTATTGTGGTTTGAAAACAACAGCCTGTACATGTTTTACTGACAGACTTGCAATTCAAGGCATTCTTGAACATCTATAAATTCTGTACATGCTAGATATCTGATAATGCAGAATCTATGTATGCAGCGCACATAACTGTTTTAGAAAGTGCACTTCAGGGTTACAACTGTAATTCTCTTCATTTTCTCCAAGGGGCCTTTATTGTGGCTGAGATGCGTGTGCTGACCAGACTACTTAACAAGTTACCAATATGGAAATAAATCCCACAACTAAGCAAATGTGTGTCAATATGTGTTTATTTTATGTATATGTACATCTACCTATATGACACTGGATAGCACCCTCCATTCTGACATAATCGATAATCTAAGCATACTAAATGTAAACTCGTATGTTACCTGCTAATGGACATAGCCATGTCTATTGGTTGTGAGGGTATGCTCTCTTCGAAAATAGTATTCACTTGTGGTATCCCCAGTGATCAATTCCAGGACCATTGTCTTTGTTATTTACTTTTCCAGTGCCAGGGCTAACATTAGGGGCTTACAGCTGACCAAGTCTGAAGTTGTCACTACCTCACAGTCTGACTTTCAGATTTTTCAGGCGCGACTAGCATGCAACAATAAGTAGTGCGTGGAGCACAGCCTTTTAAAACGACATGCCAAGAAATGTAGCCCTAGCACTATGTCTTTAGCCAAAACTGACCTGGTCATTAGGGACCTGAGCACTTTCACTGATAATTAGCTATCCTTTGATCATTATGTATCCACTAATGTTAGGAAATCCTTTTACCTATCACCAGGGGGTGATTGAGAGTATGATGTCCCCTTTAGTATGTACTCGTCTAACCACATGACTCAGTTTGAGAGACTACATTGTTTTCTCATTGCAGTAATCAAGGGTATGTCTTTATTGAGCTACCCAGACAGCCTTAAAACACTTTGTCTCTCTTCTGTTTTCCTATACAGTCTGTTGAGGTGATCTCTGTCTAACTTATGTAACCTCAGAGGATCCAGTCCACTGTCACCTCTTGCACATGCACAGAACTAGTAACATTATAAACATCAGTTCAAAAGAACTTATCTTCTACCAAAATATAAATAGGACCCAATGGCAAGACAGCTATATATCCCAGAGAATCCCCCATTAACATAATAGACGTCCTTTGGATATAAAACAAAGTAGCTCCCTGACCTTCTTTAAACATAACCTGGATGCATAGATGGACAATTGTAAATCAAGCCCAAATCTGGACCTTGACGTCATTATTGAAAGGGGTCTAAAACTACATTAAATATTAGTCATGCCAATGGGTACTTACAATATGGGATATTGTGGCAAGGCTACTAATGTTTCTCTGAATTAATACTCTACTGTTAACCCCTTGAGTCTATGAACCTAAATATGCACACTTTCATTCTGGCATCACCACATGCTAGCAAACCAGTATCTTTGACTAGATCCAAGAGTGGTATTCACAAACCTATTAACTACTTCTGTATGCCTGCTACATGATAGCACCACATAACACAGTGTTGTGTAGTTCAGAGAAGTGACAAAACCTAAAAACATATCCAGATGCAGTACTGTCATCCTGGAAGACTTGACATGAATGAGCAACAACATTTACAAAGGCCTGCCAATACAGTTCTGGATGATCCAAACCATACACGCACACACCAGCCCCTGGATGAGAAATAGTGTACTCACCCAAAATGCATTATCTAGACAATCAGACTGCAGGTCTCATGCCAGTGACACAAGCACAACAGGTTCCCACTCAATATGTCACCTCTGCAATATGGGTTCATAGGTTGGTACTAGGCTATTGGCCCTAGGGCCTATGCAAGCCTAGCCATAATAATTCACAATTCCCTGGATATTTCTTCCCACAATATTTACTTCTCTGGGCCCCTGTCTAGCAGGGCGACTGACATGATCCCCGGGATGAATTTCCTATCTCCCATCCAATCATCAAAGTTCTTTTTGAAGAGGGCCAATGAGGTGCTCTGCTTGACATGTATGGGCAGTCTTTTCCAGGGTCTGGGGAGTCTCTGGGTCAGGAACCTATCCCTCCAGCATGTTTTGTTCATTGTGATGACAAGGTTTAGATCTCTGGAGCATGTGGCTCTGAGTAAAGCACATGGTACAGCTAAATCCTGTAGAAACAGTAAACATGCCATCTCTCATCATAAAGCAGTACATTATCCTAAACCATACAACGTTTGTTAAGCTGGAATCACAGAGAACAATGTTGGGGGGATTAAATGCACCGGAAATGCTCCCATTTGCTTAGATAAAATAAACTGCCCAGTGCTGTTTCAAGGAAGAGTGAGCAAGTGTACAAAAAAACAGTAATTTTTTTTTTACTTGACGTCATGGCCACACTGTTTCCGAAGCAACTTAAAATTGTATACTGCCTTTGAGCAGATTCTAGTCGTAACGTGGTGCTTTGTGTTTTCATTTGGCCAAAACAGCTACAAAAAGAGAAGTAAAGCAGATGGTACGAATAGAGCCTTCAAAAAAGGGAAGCATGCTATCTTTTATTAAAATAGTGTACAGTCTAATTTTGCTTCAGAAAAAGTGTTGCCACAGCATCAAGCAACCATGTCTCATAATTATAAGGTCAACCTGGAGAATGCATAAAGCCCAGTATCAATTTTAAAACTCATCTTGTCCAAACTAAATGTGTTACAGACATCTTGCATTGGCATAATTGATCAGCAAATTGTTTGCAACAAAATGTCACATTTGTTATCAGTTGCATTTTACATTGTTTCACTGTAAACATGTTACATTATAACAAAAATAGCTATGTATGCCTAGATATGTCATTAGTTGCAAAGTAGTCAAATAAAACTATGACTTCACATGGAACCTGTGTCTGCTTGGTTGTTTATTTTGCAAAATAAATTAAACTACAATTTCACATGGAATGTGTGTCTGACTTCTTATTTATATATGTATGAATATAAGCAAAATATTGTATTGGCTAGTTACAATTAGAAAAAAAAGGCTGCCTAGTCAATGTGACTATACATGGGGAAAAAACATTAATTTATTGCGATTTTATGACATTTCAGTTATAACTGAAGGCATACCACTCAGTCTTTAAGTATAAAGAGAAACGTCTTCATAGAAACATTTAATTGGCTAATGTAGTTACCACAGTTCAAGATAAGAGTAGTGAACAGTACCCTTACTCAAAGTGTTACATAAGAACAAAGTAAAAGCAAAAGACAGTTCATCATCTTCTTTTTTCGACTGTTCCCATTAGGGGTCGCCACAGCGGATCATCTGTTTCCATTTCTTCCTGTCCTCTGCATCTTGCTCTGTCACACCAACCACCTGCATGTCCTCTCTCACCACTTCCATAAACCTTATCTTAGGCCTTCCTCTTTCATCCTTAGCATCTTTTTCCCAATATACTCTGCAGCCCTCCTCAGCACATGTCCAAACCACCGTAATCTTGCCTCTCTGGCTTTGTCTCCAAACCTTCCAACCTGGGCTGACCTTCCAATATACATATTCCTAATCCTGGCCATCCTCATCACACCCAGTGCAAATCTTAACCTCTTCAACTCTGCCATGTCAAGCTCTGACTCCTGCCTTTTTGTCAATACCACTGTCTCCAACCCGTATAACATAGCTGGTCTCACTACCCTCTTGTAGACATTCCCCTTTCACTCTTACTGGTACTCGTCTGTCACAAATCACTCCTGACACTCTTCTCCACCCACTCCATCCTGCTTGTACTCTCTTCTTCACCTCTCTTCCACACTCACCATTACTCTGAACTTTTGATCCCAAGTATTTAAACTCATCCACCTTCGCCACCTCTACTCCTTGCATCCTCACCATTCCTCTATCCTCCCTCTCATTCACACACATATATTCTGTCTTAGTCCTGCTGACCTTCATTCCTCTTCTCTCTAGAGCATATCTCCACATCTCCAGGGTCTCCTCCATCTGTTCCCTACTCTCACTACAGATCACAATGTCATCTGAAAACATCATAGTCCACGGGGACTCCTGTCTGACCTCGTCTGTCAACCTGTCCATCACCATTGCAAATAAGAAGGGCACAGAGCTAATCCTTGATGTAATCCCACCTCCACCTTAAACGTATCCATCACTCCCACCACAGACCTCACCGCTGTCACACTACCATCGTACATATCCTGTACCACTCTTACATACTTCTCTGACACTCCGGACTTCCTCATAAAATACCACAACTCCTCTCTAGGCACCCTGTCATATGCTTTCTCTAAGTCCACAAAGACACATTGCAACTCCTTCTGACCTGTTACTCCCCAGGAAATACCATCTACCATTTCTCCTACCACTATCACTAAAGAACAGGTCCTCATCGCACTCTCCATATCTAAAAATGCTGCATCAGTGGGCCCTGATAATACCCATGGATGCCTTCTAAATAGCTTGAAACAGGACCTGTCAGGCCCACTAAAATCTCTGTTCAGCCACAGCCTCCAGACAGACTTCGTCCCTAGGGAATGGGGGACTGCAACTGTCATCCTTCTACACAAAGGCGGACCATCAGCTGGCCCAGGGAACTACAGACCCATACGTTTGTCCAGTCTTAGTGCAAGGTTATGGAAATATCACAGACCTGCTAAACAAAGACACAGGAAATCTTAAGACTGGACCCATCCCAGTATGGTTTCGTCAAGGGCAGGTAACACCTACCAAACCTGGTAGGCTTCTTCAATAAGGTCACTAGAGACATGGATGGGGGCAGAATAGTGCATATTGCCAACCTCAACCTGACATAGGCATTTGACATGATACCTCATTAGGTATTTTAGACAAACTCATTAATTTAGGCACAGATCCCTATGTCACCCAATGGATAGCCAAATGGCTCACAGATAGGACACATTAAGTTAAGATGGGGGAATCCACCAACACCAATAAGCCTGTTATTAGTGGTCTCCCACAGGGCTCATACTAGGATGTCTCCTGTTTAGAATGTACTTCTCTGAAGTCAAGGCAAATGTAGAGGGCCTTTGGCTGACCACATTTGCTGATAACTGCAAGTTGGGTGCAATCACAAGATGTAGAGGTCCTTGAGGAGGGAATGACACAGACAAATAACTGATGCTAGAACCATAGCCTAAAACTCATTGCAAAAACATACATAATTATACCCTTTGTGGAAATGACAACTCCTGCAAATTATAACATTGATAAGAATCTCCTCAGAGTAGACCCAGTGATAAGGGACTTGGGAACTCAGATTAACAGTAACCTGAATTTTTTTGAACAAGAAACATCTTTCTTAAATTATTACGTATGACATAGGCAATCTTACATTTATATAAATTAAAATAAACCATACTGATACAACTCAGTTGCTAACATTATACATTACAAACCATAATGACACAACTGTAGTTGCAAACATTACACACCACTTATAATATATCCAGTCTTTGTCAATAATTACATAGCTCATTCAAACCGCATTCCTCCTCTGCATGTATTGATTCCATGATTCCCATTTTTTTCGTAATTTGCTCCTACCCTTCTCTAAAGATCCCATTTCCAGTTGTTTTATCCCTGTTACTATCTTCACTACTTCTAGTAACATTGATATAGACTTTTGTTTTCCATTTTATACTAATTGCTTTTTTGGCAGCCAACAGAATTAGACTCCGCAATGCCTTACTCTATCTTGGCAATTCAATTCTGTATCATAGCTCAAAAAAATCTTATACTTAGTTACACCAATTTGCTTACACAGCATCTCTGACAGAGCAATCTGCAGGGAATCTTTAAAGTCTGCCAACTCATTACACTCCCTGAAAATGTTCCCAGTAACTTCTTTCTTTCTTCCCCATCACACTGCCAACATTTACTGTTTACATGAAGTTCTATTCCCTCTATAGAAGTAGACCTAGCAACATACTGGCCTGTTTTTTACTCCTAAATTACCTCTTCTTCTGTTACTGGCCATTATCTCTGCTACCTGTCTTTTCTCCTTGTATCTAACCTACATCCAGTTCTCCTTTGGGCAAATCTCTATCCGAAAAGTAGTACTCAACCCAACGTGTCTGCTACTAATTTGCTAATCTATGTAAGTTTTTCATAGACTCTACATCTGCCCCTATTTTTCTCCCTTCATCATTCTTTTTTTAGCAATCTTTCTATAGTAAATATTTAGTCATAATGATTCCGCACTAATGTTATTTCTTGTTATATTGCCTCTGCATTACTATTCTATATGATAATTGTTCCCTTCATTGCTTGCATGCTTTGTATACTTTGTTAATTGTTAGCTATTTAGTGTATTAGTGGAGCTTTTCTCCTCGGGCCTCTGCTGAAAATGGACATGTATCCAGCCAGACTAGCCCGGTTAACAAATGTAAAATAAAAAAATAAATAAAATTCTTTGGAGTCTACTTGGGGTATAAAAATATCTATGTAAAAACATCCAAGCAAAAATTCTACGTTTTCTAGACTTTGTTACATATTTACATACATGTATCCCCCATTGTTTCTTTTTGAATTGTGTATCCAATCTGTCTTCCCAATCCCTTCTTATCTCCTGCGATTCATAGGTAGGTACTAGGCTATCGGCCCAAGGGCCTAAATAAGCCTAGCCAACAATTTTCCCTGGCTTACACCACCCAAGAAAGTTAATTTCCCTTGCCCCTGTTGAGCAGAGCCACAGAAGTGATCCCCAGGGTGTATTTCCTATTTCCCATCCACTCATCAAGAATTTTCTTGAAGAGTGCTAATGAGGAACTTTGCTTGACATAGATGGATAGCTTGTACCAGAGTATAGGACGTCTCTGGGACAGGAATCTATCTGTCCAGCACGTCCTGTTTATTGTGGTGACAAGGTTTAGGTCCCTAGAGTGTATAGCTCGGAGGGATTGGGATTTCTTTAGTTGTAGCATGTCCAATAGCTATGGGTTTAACATAGCTTTATATGTTGGGTAGAGATCTCCTCAGAGTAGGCGATATACTACATAGTAAAGCTGAAGGTTTTTGAGACAGTCAGTGTAGGGCATCTGTTTGAGGCCAGTAATCCTCTTTGTTAGGTACTTTTGTGGTCTTTCCAGCTGCTGCAGATGTCTTGTGAGGTACATTCCAAAAGGGGCATTGTACTCTATAATGGGTCTGAGTGCTGCGTAGAGGGGAACAATGACTTCTTTTTTCCTGGATGAGAACCCTTTTGTGATGAGGTGTGCCACACAGAAGGATTTCCTGATTACTGTGGTGATGTGATTATCAAAGGAGAGACTACTGTCCACCTGGGTCCCAAGGTCTCTTATCACACATTCGGGGTTAAGTAGACTGCTTTTATGTGGTAGTTCATGGGTACAGAGTTATTACCAAAGGGTATGACAATGCACTTTTTGGCAATGAGCTTGAGGCCATGCCTCTGACACCAGGCATCTGTCTCAGTGAGGCCCTTCTGTAGGATGTCCACAGCATTTGGGGACTCGACTATGGCTCCTAGTTTGCAGTCATCTGCGAACGTCTTTAGCCAGAGGCCTTCTGTGTTAGCCTGTATTTCAGAGAAGTAGATGCCAAACAGGAGAGGTCCCAGGACTGAACCCTGTGGTACTACACTTGTCACTGGTTTGAAGTCAGATTTGGAGTCTGCAACTTTTACAGTGTGGGTTCTGTCAGTGAGCCATTTGGCCACCCATCTTGTGATGTAGGGATTTATACCTAGTTTAGTGAGTTTAGCTTTAATTCCAGAATGGGGGATGGTGTTGAAAGCCTTGGCAACATTAAGATAGGCTGTGTGAACCACCTTACCCTCGTCTACGGCTTTGGTGACTGCCTCAAAGAAGTCAATCAGGTTCAGAAGGCATGATCTGCCTTTCACAAACCCGAACTGGGTGGGGGTCCAGAGTTTGGAGGTTACCACTGTCTTTGTTTATGAGTTCCATTGGCTTTGCAGACCAGGCTCGTCAGGCTAATAGTGTGATAGTTCCCAGGATCAGTTGTGGCTCCCCCTTTGTGGAGTGGGATAATTGTTGCTGTGCGCCATTCAGTGGGCACAAAGCCTGATGATTCTTATAGTTGTACAATATTTTATATGCTGTACTAATTATTCCTTTCTTAAGGGCAACTTCTAGATTCTCTTAAAACTCTACTAGTGATGGTCTTCCATTATGACCCCCTATTTCTTTCTCTTTGCTTATACTCTATTGCTCCTTGATAGGGAAGGCAATCTCTAACCTGCAGTCCAAATAAGTTCTTGGCATCTTCCCATTCTGTTACCTTTCCCTCTCTAGTTATTTGCTCCTATTACCTTGTTGCCTTTGCCAGTTTTCTCCAATAATTCCAGCCCACTCTTACCTATTGTCAGTATCCCTAAAGCAGTCATCCCTATCAGCAGAATCTCCTTTTTCCATTCCTGTGTTGGATTCATTCTTAAAGTACTATCTGCTCTTCTTTTGGCTTCTCCTGGTTAGGGGTCGCCACAGCAGAACTCCGGTCTGCTTATGATGATGATAGATTTTTACTGTGCCGAGGTGCCAGCCTGACACCCAATCTTCAACAAAGGCATGCCCATTCACGCATGTCTTTTGAACACCACTCGACCACGGGGAGGACATGCAGACTCCACACAGAAGGTGCTCCAGCTGAGAATCGAATGGGAGAACCTCTTGCTGTGAGGCAACAATGCTACTTTATGAATATAATATTCTGTATGATTGTCATTCTCCTTAAAGGTCTGCATCCAAAATCTCAGTCTCTCATTGTTTCTTGAACTTCCCCCTTATTTTGTCATCACCACCTTCCATTTTGAATTAAAGTTTTCTGCTTGTACTATGTATAGGAAACAACTGTTGTTGTTTGTCTTTCAGCTTTTCCCTGTAAGGGGTCGCTACAGCAGAACTCCAGTCCGCTAATGATTGGCAGATTTTTACGAAACGCCGTGGTGCCAGCTCGACACCCAACCTTCAACGAAGTCACGCCCATTTATGCACGCATGTCTTTCGAACGCTACCCAACCGCGGGGAGAACATGCAGACTCCACACAGTAGGCACTCCCAAGCCGAGAATCGAACGGGAGAACCTCTTGCTGTGAGGTAACAACGCTACTGCCGTACCACCGCGGCATCGTATAGGAAACAACTGTGTTGCTCTGAAATACCCCTTCAAATCGGGTAATCCCAGTTTGCCTTGCTCTATTGAAAGAATAACTTTATCCCACTTGACTCTTGTGGTCTTCCCCTCCCAGATAAATTCCTTCAGTTCTTTATTAATTGCCATCCACCACTTCTCCTGTGGTTGATAAAAATATGCCTGACCTGTGTATAAGCCTAAAGGGAGTAAAGCATTTTAACTGCTTGTATCTTGCTATTGATTTCCATATTACAAAGCTTCCATTTTCTTAGTTTTTGTATTATTTTTTGTTTAGTGTCTTCAGACATATCCTTAGCTGCCACACCAGAATAATTTTAATCCATACTCCTAAATACTTCACTGTATCATGTCTCCATAAATATGGATATTGCTGGAGCAATTTGTGTCTGGGTACATAATTTACTGCTATTACCTTTGTTTTAGCTTCATTGATTTTGTATCATGAAAAGATCTGAAACTGTCTCAGAATGTTCCACAACATTGTAATGTCCCCTTTTGGTTTTGTCAGGTATGAAATAATATCATCTGCAAGCAGAGCCAGCTTTTCTTGACTACCATACCAATTGCATCCTTCAATTTCTGAGTCTCTTATTTCTTAGTCAATTGTTCTAAATATAATGCAAATAACAATAGGGGAGAGAGGGCACCCCTGCCTGGTTCCTCTGTTCAGGCAGTAATTATCAGAGATGACCCCACCCACTTTAATTTTCACCTCCGATCCCTCCTATATCCTCCCAGTCAACCTTATAATTTTATCAGGGAATGCAAATGCTTCCATTGCATGTGGTGCAGAGGGATTGGGATTTCTTTAAATGTAGCTTTTCTAACAGAGCTGGGTCAGACATGGCTTTATAAGTCAAGCAGAGATCGCCTCTAAGTAGGCGATATGAGACAGAGAATAGTTGGAGTTTTTTGAGTCTGTCCATATAGGACAAGTGTTTAAGGCCTAGGATCCTCTTTGTGAGGTACTGTTGCGGCCTCTCCAGTTGTTGCAAGTGTCTAGTGAGGTGCATGTCAAATGGGGCATTGTATTCGATGATTGGCCTAATGAGGGAAGTGTAGAGGGAGACAATGACCCCTTTTTTCCTAGATGCAAAATGAGATGTGCCACATAGAAGGACTTTCTGACCACAGTGGCAAAGTGGTGGTCAAAACAGAGGTTGCTGTCAACCTGTGTTCCCAGATCTCTTATAACCCCTTCTGTGTTCAGTGGACTACCATCGATGTGGTAATCTACTGAACATGGAAGGCATTATAAGAGTATTGAAATGTGCCTGTATGAAGTTAGATTTGATGGATCTTTACCCTCTTTAGGTATTACAGCTACCACCTCTTTCTTCCAGGACATTGGTACTTCTCCTCCTCTTAAAATACTGTTAAACAAAACCTTCCAGATCTTTCAGGTTTTTTTTTTTTCAAACTTTCACAGGAATACTGTGGACTTTCCTGTAGATTGGTTATACATCACCATTTTTATCTCATCTCATCCCCTCCTATCCAAAATGTTAGTAATTGAGCTTCCTCTACCTCTAAACCTGTTATATTTATTTTTTCCATAAACATTTCCATTTGCACCTTTTCTTGACTTCCATATTTCTCTGCTTTATACAGACTTTCATAGGATTTCTGAAATATTTCTAGTACTTCTACATCATCCCTTGTTATCTTGTTTGTTATAGGCTCCCTAGGCTTGGTGACAGCCCTTTCTACTTTCTGTTGCCTGAGTCATTGTGCTAAAAGTTTTTGTGCTCTAGAGTTATCAGAAAACAGTTGCTTAATAGCAGTCTTTCTAAACTCATGCATATTATCATGGTAGTCCCTCATTTTCTCTTTAATGTTCTGCAGTGGCTCCTCTTTTTCTGTGAGATTCTCCCTATTTTGTAATACTTTAACATTTTTCACTCCCTGTAAATTCTTGTTACTTCTTAACCATATCGCCCTTTCTTTTATTTTCACCCTGTTTTTAAACTCTACTTTAATTTTATCCCACTTCCTAGCTACATTTTCAGAAGAAATTGCTATGTTCTCTAATAGGTCTTGAATAATTTCCACTACCCATTACTTAAATTTCTCTTTTCAACAGATAGGTGGGAAAGTGCCAGTGTCTTATTTTTATTTCATTACCCTGTGTTCTTATTTTAGTTATTATTGATGCATGATCTTAAATAGTTACTGGGTACATATCAAGAAATTCAATTAAATGCACATGTTCCTGTGAAATATAAATTCTATCTAGCCTAGCCCAGTTTTTGTATCTTGGGAAATATGTAAATTCACTCTGAACTCCTAGTACTGAATTTGCATCTTCCATGCCAAATATTTTCATAAATTTCTCAAAAAATACCTTACTTTGTTGTAAACAGTAACCTGAACTTTGATTAGCATGTGTCCATGGTGGTGAGAAAATCCACCAAATGTGGTGTAACTTACAAGTAAGGGCATGGCATCCAGATCTAAGGAGAACATAGTTCCAGTATACTCAGGTCTCATTAGCCCAATAGTTGAGTACAATGCAGCCTTCAGCATGTACCTAACCAGGCCTTTGCCAACAGGTAGAATGGACACAGAGGTTCCTCACTAAAAGAATAAAGGGTACAAATAACATGTCATATATGGACCACATCAAAGCCCTGTCCCTGTACTGAGTCTCCTGCAGACTACTGAGAGGCGATCTTTGCCTACCCTACAAGGCATTCTCAGATCCAGTCCTGATGGGTCTGCTGTGCATTCAGAAAACAAACAGCACTGGAATTAACTGATCTAAGGATCTAAACCTCCTCTGTGACATAAGCAAACCATGTTGGAGAAACAGATATTTGTCTCAGAGATTACCCCCTTCTCTGGAACAGACTCCCATCCATGTCAAACAGAGCACTTCTCTAATCCTTTTCAAAATGCAATTTGGACCAGTAAGTGGGAAATTGTAAATTCACCCCTGGCTCGTCACCTGTGGCCATTATGGACAGGAGCATCTTGTAGATGCCATAAGGCACATGCATATACCAAACTCTGTCTAGTCCTAGGGCATTGATAATTATGAAAATTAGGGCATGAATGGCTCGACTTAAAAAGACTATTTGGCCATTAACTTAGTAACTCCTTATGATCCTATATGGATTTTTTCTAGTGGGTTGCAAATGCATGAAATTGCTTTCCGCAGAAAGCTGTGAAACAAAAGCATGTTGGAATCCAGAACTACATATAATGACCAAAATCAATTATAGTGGAATGTAGGAAAAGGTAGGGAACTGATAAGCAATGAGCTTCTCTTTAAATAAGATATACCTTAATGAGCATATTAGTTGGGTTGACTTGTGTGGTCAAATTCTAGTTAGCTAGATGACATGTACATCCTCAGTAAATGTATGCAATGTCATGCTATTTAGTTTTGAGGTCTTGGACATTTTCTTTGTGGTTTTGCCAGTCTAACTTTCTATCCTGTATACAGATATATATCCTCAGAGCTCAGCTATCGTGTCTGTTTTAGACAGTCTTGGAGCACCTACATGACAAGTTCATGGTCACATAATTGAAAATGACAGTAGTTGGGAGCAAATTAAGCTGCCTGAATGCAACTGAAATTATGCAAAATTAAATTGCTGTCTGTGACAAGATTCCTAGACATTCTTCATACTGCACAGGGGCAGTACACATTAGAATTGTATACATACCCATGTGTAAATACAGCAACATTATAATTTAAATTTCTGAGTATATTAATACATTTGGTATATTTCCAGTCAACCAAAGACGCCTGTAAGCTAAAATGACAAATGGATATTCTGTAAGTAGGAAAGGAAGCTTAGAGGTAATAATCATCACTGTGGCACTATAATAATCAGTGGTGCAGTAAATTCCAAATCAGATGACATAAATATCTGCAAAGACATTTAGGTATAGCGTTGAAACACCAGCAAGTAAAGATACTACTATACTAGGCTTTGAGAGCAGACATCATGATATCATATCTTCATGAAGTAGATGAGCACAATGAAGAACAGTAGCTCCATTCCCATGGTTTTACTAGTGCTGTCCAATATTCACTTCTACTACAGGATTTATTCACAAGCTATGGCAATGATCCAAAGTGTTTCCAATTACTACTGCTTCCTTTGGCAGACATGAAAACACGCAAATAAAATATTTATTAGCAAGACTTCAATAACAAGATGGAGGAGGGTTAATAATGCAGTTCAGTACCTTCAGAGAAACCCAGCTGTGAATCCTCCCCCACCTGATTGGCTGTCTTTTTTTTTTTTTGTTGTAACTGGTGGTGATAGGAGATGCAAGCTCAAATGATGGTGCAAATAGCTTGTATTTGTGTTGTACAGAGACCAGTTTGCATACATTTAGAGATCACCACTGTCAATGTTGTTATTGGTCATTTAAAGGAAAACCCCACCCTCTCCTACTATTTAACTCAACCCTTGGGTTTGTTTTCTCACTACAATATGGATCCAGTGTTGTATAGATGTCAGAAACCTGATTGTACTTTTTAAAACGTCCATTTCCTTGTCTTGGAATCAAAGGAAGGGAAAACCCACTTACTTTTTTTTAATCTTAACTTCTTGCATACTTTCCAGAGGAATCTGTCTTCACCTGCATGACATACCATAGACAGATAAATCTGTAGTTTACCCTTTCAGGTACTGCTCAGTCTTAGATGGAAATTCTGCTAATGTCAGGTGCACAGCAGCTGCTATAAAAAGACAGAAAGCTATGGAACTCCCCTTTCATAGTAAAGCAAAGCAATTAGATCAGTCAAGGGTTTAACGGCAGTTGTCACCTCTTATGACAAATTTACATATGAAACATCACAGTATTGAAATGCTAAGCTGTAAATATTGGTTGTTTATAATAGTTTACATGTTAAGATAACCTTAACCTGTGTTTTTTCCAATGTAGTATGCTTCATACTACAATGTAAACCACGTTGGGGGTCTCACAGTTTAAATGGTCTTTTATGTGAATAAATGACAGTGATAGGTTGGCATAATGGTGAAGGTGTTTACCTTACAAATGGAAGGTGCAGGTTTGATTCTAATATGGGGTAATTGGTTAGGCTTAAAATGGCTCACAAGGGCAGTTAGCCTGGTACTAATCTATGAATTTCTAGTTGGGTACAAACCCGTATGTCACCCGGTGGATAGCCAATTGGGTCACAGACAGGTACCAGGAAGTTAGAGTTGGGGAGTCCACCTATACAAAGAGGCCAGTTACAAGTGGAGTCCCTCAGGGATCAGTCCTTGGACCGCTCCTTTTTGGCATTTACTTCTCAGAAGTCAAGAAACTGGGAATCCCCAAAAAGCACTGCTATATATATTGATCAATGTATCTACCAGTTTGTAAATATTTACTGTGCCTTGAGTGGTCACTTATTTCTTTTTGTTGGTGATGATATCAATTTCTGCTTATTTTTACTACTGTTACTATTTCTAAGTTGAGCATAAATAAGTTTAATGGGCAAGTACCAGGCAATCAGTCTGTGGATCGTTACAACCAAAGCCAATAAACAATATTCAAAATGTTCCCTATAGCCACAAGGACAGCAACACAAGATAAACCAGGTGAGAATTTGGGGTTGCCCATTCAGTTGTCTATGTTTATACGCAAGGTGGCTAGGTGACTTGACATGCAGTGCATTATCTAAGTAGCTATAATAAATTTATACATTAGTGATATTCAAGATTGGAACTCACTACACCTGGGTTGGCGTCTATATCATATTATTGTATGATGTAAATAGTGAACGCTATTTCATCATACCAATAATATCAAAACAAAATATCGAACAAACGGAAAAGCTAATTTTTTTCCCAGGGAAAAAATTTGCTGCTCCATAAAAAACAAAACAAAACAAAAACACAAATTTAAGTGGGGGGCTTCGCCTCCCACCCCCCCATGTGGGGGGCTGTGCCCCCATACCCCCCTACTTAAATATACCAACTCCAAGATCACTCCATAGTGGAGGAAATGGCAAAGTCCCGAAGACGGCCCACCAAATTTTTTTCCCTGGGAAAAAATTTGATGATCCGTGATTTCACTATTTTGCCATTTCGACAGTATCGGATCGACTAAATAGCATTCGTTATTTAGTCCATTTGATACTGTCATATAGACCCCCCTGGGTTGTGCTACCAGTGGGCTGGCACAGTTGATTGACAGCAGTTTGATGCTGCACTGACTGTTCTGGCTATGACAGTCAGTCATTTAATCCTTTATGTAAATGATATAAAACACTCAAATCTAAGGTCGACTATGGTTTATCACTATCACATGAAAGGAAAGTAGGTTACTGTGTAGTGTAGTACTCCCCAATGAATTTCAAGCAGGTTTGGAGATTCCACTGTTGATTGACAGATGATGGTGGCATGGCATCAATGATGGACAGGCAGTCAATGAATGCCATGCTATCTGTTCATTCGTATACTAAATTACACAATATATTTGTGTATGCTGTTAAACATCTGCTGTTCTGGGTTTACAAGACAAATGAATTTATTACTGAAGGATCTGAAGTTTGAAAAAATCAGGACAGATGACAGCACCTCTCAACTGTCCCTGATTTCAGGGACATTCCTGATTTTGACTTAAATTTTAGCTCTGTTTATCTTAATCCCTATTAAAAATGGTGACTTGTGGAGAAAAGGTTGAGAAGTACACTTAATAATGATAATAATTAGTTATTGTTCAGAAAATGTATATTAATTCACATTGTCTTATTCTATCAATGTCTAAAGTTAATAATACTAATATTTTAAAAGTGTACCTGACTGTCTACGATTTTATTGAGACTGGTCTCTGACTAGTTGAGAAGTATTAAATGAACCTGTGAACTTTTAAAATAATGTTTTTTGTCTGTTTTACTAATCTTGAATGAGTATAGGGAATCCATCCACAAAAGTGTGGATGTTACATTTTATTTTTTAACAGGTGGCACTTTGGCTCTGTTCTGAAAAGGTTTTATATTACTATTTTAGTTTATTAAAAGTTCATGACAGGCATTGAGGGAGTGACCCAGTGCCATTGATGGCACTCCTGCAGACATGGTTAGCTGCAATGTGGGCAAGGTTTTCTAATACCAACCTGGAGGGTATTACATTACTGAATAACTAAGACGTACAGGGAATCCCATGGTGCTCTGTACATACCTACACTGCTTAGAATTAATAACCTGCATTCAGATAAGTGGATTAAATAAAGGTTCATTGGTTTATATTAGGATAAAGACTACCTGGGTCTTTACAAGCCTAGATGTGCAACGCAACCCAGTTTTTACCCCAAAGTTCATTGAATGCCTATATGGTGGGGCATGTTAGTAAAAAGGTAGTGATGGGTTATGTGGGGGCATATTAGTTGGGGATTCATTTACTTACTGTCAACCTCTGACTGCTGTCGTGTTCCCAGATCCCTTTCTACTAGGTCGACTATTAGAGGTGTTTTACTAATGAGTAATTAACTTGGGCTGACAGATTCCAAAATGGCATTATAATGCATTTATGGGCACGAGTGTTAGGCCATGACTTTGGCACCAGTCATTTGTCTGTGTTAAACCCACTTGCAAAATGTTGGTGTCGGGGAAATCTATAACAGCTCCCAATTTACAGCCATCTGTGAACTTGGTGAGCCAGAGGCCTTGAATGTTAGCCTTTACTTCTGAGAAGTAGATGCTAAACAGGACTAGGCCCAGTATGAAGTCCTGGGGGTACTCCCCTGGTGATCAGTCTCTTGGTAGAGGTGGTCTCACTGATCTTGAATTCTTGGGTCTTGTCTGTGAGTGTTTTAGGGATCTATGCCTAGCTTAGGGAGTTTGTCAACAATATCTGAGCTGGGTATTTTATTGTTTTATTGATGGAGTAATTAACTTGGGTTGACAGTTTTCCCAAAGGGTACTATAATGCATTTTTTTTCACACTGAGGTTTAATCCATGGCTTTGGCACCAGTGATTTGTTTGTGTTAGACCCTCTTGTAAGATGTTGCTATCATGCAGAAAATCTGTAATAGCTCGCAGTTTACAGTGATCTGCAAACTTGGAAAGCCAGAGGCTTTTGACTTTGGAGAAGTAGATGTCATACAGGAGCAGGCTCAGCACAGAGTCCTGGCATACTCTGCTGGTGATCAGTCTCCTAGTGGATATGGTCTCACCAAGCCTGACTTCCTGAGTCCTATGTGTGAGCCATCCTGAAAATATCTAGCAAGTTATGAAGGGATTTATGCCTAGTTCTGAAAGTTTGTCAACAATATCTGAGTGGGATATTGTATCACATGCCTTGGCCCGGTCAAGGTAGGTGGTATGCACCATTTTGACCTTATCCATAGCCTTGGTGACCTTCAAAAAGAAGTCTACCAGGTTGAGTAGGCAAGACTTTCTGTTAAAGGGAAACTGGGATGGGACCAGTGTCTGTATGTTGCCAATCTCCATTGTAGTTCATTCCATGGCTTTGCATATCAGATTTGTCAGACAGATGGGCCTGTAGTTCCTGGGGTCAGATGATAGTCCATCCTTGTGAAGAGGGATGACCATTAAAGCCATTCATTTAACTGGCATGTAACCTGTTTTGAGGCTGTAGCTAATGATTGCCTTGTGGTCCTGCTAAGTCTTGTTTTAGATTATTTACGAGGTAAACAGTGATATTGTCAGGGCCCATTGCAACAATGATTTTGGCCTTAGCAAATGCTACCAAGACCTAACTTCAGGAAAATTTTCCTCATGTAGATAGCAAATGTTGGAGGTGTGACAGGGAAGAAAGAGGTAATTGGGAACATATTTTCTGAGAGTGTAGTGAGTTAGTAGACTATGGATTTCCTGTGGGATACACTGTTGGAGATGCTGGGTGGGTAGATTGATGTGACAAGGGAGATGATTTTCCTGAGCTATGATACAGAATCAGAATTGCCTAGACATGGTAACGCCTTGCTGTCTCTAATTATGGTGGCTGCCAAAAAAGTGATTACTACAAAATGGAAATCAGAATGTAAACCAACTATATTAGAAGTAGTGAATATAGTAACTAAGATAAAACAACTGGATTTGAGATATTTAGAAAAAGGTAAAAGCAAACTATATAGGAAAAAAATGGGAATTGTGGGAACAATACATACAGGGGAGAAATGAGGTTTAAAAGAAGGCAGGACTTAAATGAGCTATGTAATGTTTGACTGAAAATGATTGACTAGATTATAAGTGATGTATAATGGTTGCAAAAGAGTATGTCAGTATGGTTTGTGATGTAAAGTTCTTGCAACTAGGATTGTGTCAGTATGGTTTGTTTTCATTTATTTATATAAATGTATGATTGCTTATGTTGTGATGGTTTAATAAAGATGTTTCTTGTTTAAAAAAAAAAGGACCGGAACTGAATAATTTATGTAATGTTATGTAAGGTTGTATGATATATACCAATATATGTGAAGCATAATGTTTGTTAATTTTAACTTGTTAATACAATTTGATTACTTGTATATAAATGTAAATGTACTTGTGTCACAATGATAATTCAATAAAGGCGCTTAAAAAAAGACATGCTCTCTGTTGATAGTTGGGGATACGTTAAAGGGGATTTCACATGAGGTAGTGGAGGGAGTGAGGGGTGATGTTAGAGCTAAATTTATCAGCCAGTAGATTCACTGTGCTACCTGGTTAGTGAAGTTTGTGCCATTTACAACCAGTTCTGCACACTTCTAAGTGTTAACGTTTAAGGTTCCTGACATAGCTGAAGAAGGTCTTGTAATTGGCTATATCCTGGGAGGCTATCCTGACCTTGTAAGTGGCCTTGCTGGACTTTATTAAACCTCACAAGTTTCTTGTTTAGGTGAATCAGAGAGCTCTGGTTATCTACCCCATTAAGGTAAGAATTCCATCAGTGAGGTCTGCTTTCAGTGTTAGATCAGGGCTTACCTCTGGTAGGTACGGCAGCCTCAGTGTAGCTATTTACATGTTTGTACAGCATATCTGTAAATAATTTTGCATTGGTAGCTGTGTTCTCAGGGTTTGGTGGAGTTGTGAATTTTGATAAACTGTCACTTAATAGGATGAAGTTTGTATTGGATTAGTTCTTAACTGTTACAGGTTTAGTTGGGTTTACCAGGTTAATTTTCTTCCCTCCATGAAGGCAGATTTGTGTTCCAACCTCACCAATGAGGACATTAAATGGGGGGTGCAATGCTTTCCCAATGTTGGTCCAACATGTTTGATCCTCAAATGGTGTGCACACCATCTGGTTCAGGGTGTTTGTATTGATAAATTCAAGGAAACATTGTGCCTGTGAGTTAGACACAATGTATGTTTTCCAGTCTACAGAGAGGTTTTAAAGTCTTCAATGAATACAATATTTGGTTGGATGGTGAGCGCATCTAGTAGGTGTAGGTAAGAGCTGTGAGCTTTGTGGTTCATACAGAGCATCCTGTAGCTTATGACATGATAAGGAATCTTGTCTATGGATACTTGAATGCAGATGAATTCCAGGGCACCATCTTATTAAACCAACATGGAGCTGTATTTGTTCCTAATGTAGAACAAGACACTGCCACGTTTAGCCCCAGTCTGTGCTACTGCTGATCTAATTGTGTGGAAGGCACTGTAGCCTTCCACTGCCAGAGTACATTTCACAGCTTTAAAACAAGTCTCAGTGACAACACAGATGTCTAAATCCTCCAGAGTGAGGAGAGTTTATAGTCCATGGAGTTTCTTATTTGGGTACTGAGCATTGAGCAGTAACACCTTAAGAGATGGATAAACTTTTATCCAATATCTGAAACCCCAGAGGGGACAGTTGCAGACCAACCTTGACAAAGCAACATGGTCTGGTAACCATGTCTTTCCATATTGATAGATATTGGTTTCCCTGGATTGATACCAGAAAGTAAGCCAGTTAAAATCAACTATGGAAGCTAGTTCTAAGTAGCATTGTGAATTTCAGTTAAAATCCAGGTTATAAAAGTAGCACAGGTTTTGCTGGTGTTATAGAAGTAGCACATAATCTTTGCTCCTATCCATTCATGCTCACTTCCATCACTTATCCAAAGCCCTTAGCCTGGTCTTATGTAGACAAACATTTTCCCTTTTATGTTTTGCAAACTTTGTGTGTATGCATTGATGTAGCCATCTATATATCTATCAGGTAGATAAGGGTGTTCCAAGAAATCTACTACCCTGTTTTAGGACAGTACTATAATTAAGCCAGAATTATATATCTTGGATTTTGAGATGGTTTCTGATGATGAGGAAAAAGGTGCAAAAAGTTTTTGACTAGTATGAGATAGCATAGAAATTATCTTCAAGTTTACTTTGCTTTTGCTCTAAAAAATGGCATTGTTTTGGAAGTTGAATTCATGTGAAACATATAGAGTCTGAATAATTTAATTATCTTTCAAGAGGTGAAAAATCTATGTAAAGGATCATTTTGATGTAAGGAAGGACATCAGAGAGTACTTTTAACAGGTGTTCATTGGTTACACTATGGGGTTTGATATCTATGGGTATATACGGATTTTGTATAGGTGTCTCTGGGGGTGAAATTTGCACTGACCCTGTTTGCTAATACATTTGCAGTACTCAATGGATCAGAGTAATAGTCCCGTTATGAATAAATTCAGAGCAATATTTGGTGTTACTACATAATTTCCTGATGTCAGTAAAAAAGGATGTATAATTTTTCTTAGTTTCTGGTGCCAGTCTAAGTTCATGGGAGGCCTTTGTTTTGCTGATGATATTTTCAGTACCTTGGATATCCTTTTGATGCTGGCCTTGACTTGTGGGTCTTTAGTTTTGCTATAAATTCTGATGAGCATTTTCCTTTTATTATAACGTTTATGCATGTGGACCACCAGGCTGATTTGCTCTTACCTTTCCCATTTTGTTTAGTTTTGGTAGGGACTGACAGATTTATAGTTTTCTAGGTGGGAGCTGAACTCCTTTTGTGGGCTGAATTATATTTAGACTTCATCACAGAACAGTAGGAAGTGTGTACATTTGAAATGTTTGCATACTGTGATATTTGCTTCTGCTGGTCTAGAGATTTTGAATTAGAAAGTTACCAATTACTTTTAGCTGAAGGGGAAACCTCTTTCACCTCAAGTAGTGTATGGGCTTCTTTCAAGCATGGTAATGCTATTATTGCAGTTAGTTTTCCTGCTTGACACTTTACTTTGCCCCTATTGATAGTTACCCACTGGATGACCCTATGGAAATGAAGTAATTCATTAACTACTGATCTTGTCCATGTATATACTGTAGATGTATGCATAATGGACATTTTCTGGGTACTTGGTATATCTACTAGGCTCATATGTAAATTCTAGGCAAGCAGTTCAGAATATCAATGAGAAGCCTAGCCATGTAAGCCACATAAACATTGGATGAGTTAAGTTCCCCAACTGAGGAACGCTATCCTATGCTCCCTCGGGGTAAATGCACAATTGCCCCTCCAATTATCCAGAATAGTTCTGAATTGTGCCAGAGTTGCATTGCTTGACTTGTTCCATAAATAGGGAATTTCTTGGGCTGTACTATATTTTGTTAGCATGCTCTTTTCATGTATAACAGTGAAGGTTAAGGTCTTTTGTACAGATATTTATGATGTCGTTTGTTTTGTACACCTGTAAAATATCATGCAGGGTGGGGTCTTTCATGGCTCAGAAAAAAAGATATAGAACAAAATGAAGGAGCCTTTATGAAAGAAAATGCAGTTAGAATGTGTTCAATTTATTATTTTAGCTTATTGATTGTAAACCAGTAATTTCTTGGATTAGAAATGGAGTCTGTATGAAAGAGAGTATAGTGAGAGGGTGTTTAATCTATTATTTTAGCTTACTGATTTTAAACCAGTAATTTCTTGGACAGAAATGGGTCAGGCTAGCCAGGTCATATGAGATGCCTTGAATTACAAGATGAAGGTGGTACCATTCACCAGCAGTTCACCACACTGCTGTGTGTTATCTTTAAGGTTCTGGACGTAGCTGAAGAAAGCCTTGTGGTTGTCCTTAGCCTGCAAGACTATTCTGACCTCATACTTAGCCTTGTTAGACTTAACTAGACCTCTTAGTTTCTTGTTTATTGTATAAGAGACCAATTGTCATTAAGGGAGTTGCTCTTCCTGATTCTGACCATGAGTTTTCATCTTTTATTTTATTACATACTCTGATTAGGTAAGGATTCTGCCAGTGGGTTTGTTTTGGGTTTATTTCTGGTAGGTACAGCAGTCTCTATACAGCCATTCACATGTTTGTGTAGGGACTCTATGAATAATTCTGCATAGGTAGCTGTCTCTCTAGGTTAGGGAAGCCTTGAATTTTGACAAACTGTCAATAAGATGTATTTTGCATTTGAATAGTTCCTGTTTCTGGTTTAATTGGATTTTCTTGGTTGATTTTTTTTTTTACTTCAAATGAGACAGCTTTATGATCTGACCTCACTAGTGAGGATGTGGCACTGGGGGAAGGGGGTGTTGCAGCACTCTCTTATGCTGGTGAGTAACAGATCCAGAATGTTTGATCCTCTGGTTGGAGCATGTACTATCTGTTCCAAGGTGTCTGTGTTAATAAAGTCCAAGCAATGTTGTGCCTATGAGTTTGAGGTAGTGTATGTTTTCAAGTCTATAGAGGAGTAGTTAATGTCACCCATGAATAGGCTACTTGGTTGGATGGTGAGGACCTCTAGTAGGTTTATGTGCTAGTCTTGGGACTCTAGGGGCATATATGATGACTTGCAGCTAGCCATGATATGGTGAGGGATCTTTACTGTGGTGACTTGCATGTGGATGAGCTCCATGGTCTCACACTGATTAACCAACCTGGAGGTATGTTTATTGCTAAACAGACAAGCTGTGTGATTTAAAAGGGCTTCCTCACAATACAGAACAAATAGTGACCAAAGCATAGATTACTGTCAACATAGTTTTGCAGATCCCTGACTATGGGTTAAATTTTCAGGGTTGTGTAGTAGATGTAATAATTACAAGGGGAGCCATACCTGTCAAAGGAAATGACTATACATTTTTGAGCATTTAGTTTTAGTCCATGATTTTGACTATTTGTTGTGATAAGGCCCCTTTGAAGAATCAAGGTGTCCCCTGGGTAGTTATGATGCTGCCAAGTTTGCAGGCATTTGCAAACATGATCAGCCTCAAATCCTGAACATTAGCAATGCTAAAGAGATGTGGCCCAAAGAATGAGCTTTGGTTTGCACTGCTAATGACAAGGCTTTTTTTGAAGAAGTCTACCAGGTTAAGCAAGATCTGCCCTTGATGAATCTGAACTGACTGGAGTCTAGAGTTTGTAGGTTACCTATATTCCAATTTATTAAATCCATAATCTTTTCTATAACTTCACAGATGAGGGTGGTCAGGTTTGTGGGTCTCTCATTACTTAGGTCCTTTAAAGTCCCACCTTTGTGAAAGGGAATGATGGTTACTATTCTCCATTCATCCCACATGAAACCTATACTAAGGCTGCACTGAATAGCCACTGTAATGGGGTCTAACAAATCATGAGTCAGGCTTGCCAAAAGGCTATATGAAATGTCCAGCCTCATGCAATTGACATTCTTGGCTTTAGATAGCACCTTTAGGATTTGCTTTTGGGAGACTGGGGGTTGTAAATTTGTGTGTGTAATCCAAGAATATCAGCGATCTGAAGGCCTTGAAGTTTGAGTTTAGTTTATCAGCAGTTAGACTTCTCCTGTGGTGCATGCATTTACTACTGTGTCCTGTAGATTGTGTAACTAGATAGGTAGGTGGTTCAGCTCTCACAGTGGTGAACTTGTGTGCGATGGGGGACTACAGAGTCAAGTAAGCATAATCAAAGCCACATCTGATCACAATCAACTTCTACTCTGGAGAAACATTTTGAAGTGTGGGTTGGTGTAGTGATAAAGGTATTTACCTCACAGACACAAGGTGCAGGGTTTGATTCTCATAATTTGAAAGGGAAATTGACTAGGCTTAAAATGTCTCACAAGAGTAGCTAGCCTAGTACTTACCTATGAACCTATACTACAATGTCCTCTGGGTCTTGACTTAAAAGGTTAAGAGTTGTGATCTGTGGCATCTGATTTGACCTTAGAAGGATGTTAGCTTTGGTGGGGTGCAAAGCTGCCCCATAGTGGTAAGGATCAAATTTCATTGTTTTTTCATCTGAGCTCATTGACATTTTTAATGTCACTAAAGTATATTTATTGGTATGCCATGCCGCTATCTTGCCCAATGTCGTATTATCTCAATGACATAATTGTTATCTGGATCCAAAAGACCACCCGTATCTGCCTGAACAAGTACAATATTCCTCTTCTACCTTGCACATTTTACTGATTACACTAATGGTAAATACATAAGTATGTATTTAATTTATTTAATGAAACCAAAAAGTTATCCATTTTCAGTCATAATCCATAAAGGTCCAACGTATATGCCAATACACACCTATCATGACTTACAAGTCAACATTTCTGTACACACAAAATATATTCAAAGATGCTTCTATTACTCTTAGCCTTCTGTCTCTAAAATGTGCAGAACTACAGCAGGCAGCTCGTTATCTGAACTAATTGGGACCTAGGGTAGTTCAGAAAATCAAACTGTTCGGATAATCAAACAAATAATTGAATCGGATAAAAAACTTCTAAAATCTTGTTTTTTTCTGCACGCAAGAATGCACTTTTCTGCCATTCAGTGATTCCAGTAGACAATAAAGAATATTTATCACACACGAGCTTGGCTACACCCTCAAAAAAATTGCTCAAGCAAATATGTGTAATGTTTACGTATTCAGACTTTATGATTTTTCCTATCTGAAAACTTTGCAAGGCTTGTTCAAATAATTGATGGTTTGGATAGTTGACATTCAGATAATTGACTCTACTGTACCTCTAGTAATGTGGAAATAATAGGTAAAATATGGAGCAATTACTAGCAACTTTAAGTAAGAAGCTCACAGTATGGTTAAAAACTGTTACTTCATACTTGTAAAGGACTCTGTTAATGAATTAGTGATTCAGTAATATGTTCCATGGATAGTTTTGCAGAACTTCCAAACAATGTGTATATGACAGGCTCTTTCACTACGTAACATTGAAGAACATGGAATTATTAAGACTCAGTAATTAAAAATGATCTTCATTATTAGGTATAGTGGGAAGAATGGAAGCATTTATGTGATTTGTTCACTTATTTTGTAGTTCTGTTTGCTTACACATATAATGGAAACAATTTTTTAGTTTAAAATGTGAAGCATATATTCATTTGATATGAGGAATGTAAGTGTATGCATGTGAGTCTGTGGGTGTATATATATATATATATATATATATATATATATATATATGTGTGTGTGTGTGTGTATTCCCCCCCCCCCCCCCCCCCCAGATCATGAGTCTGCTCCAGTGAATTCCTTGGTAAGTGCTGAGATTGCTTGCTCTAGATAACTGATTTCAAGTGCTTACCTGAATAGTAAAAGTAGACCTCAGTGCCATGGGAAAATGCATAAGATGTACTTTTTCTTTTTAAAGCATCTGCTGACCTCCAAGAACTAAAAGCTACCTATGTCACTTTGTGGGCAGTAACTAAGCAAAAAACAACTGCACATTCTTTGGCTAAGGTATGTCATGCAGCCACTGAAAAAATTCATCTGTAAAGAACATGACAGGAAATTTGAAGAATAAAAATGGGAAAGTGAGCTCATCTTCCTGCACATTTTCACACCTTTGAGTTGTAAGGAATAAAAAATAGTGAGTGACTTCTGTACAATAAACAGGTAAACAAGTATAGAATGGTATTATACTGAGAAAAGAAAACTAGGAGTTGCATTTTAACACAAGAAAGGGTGGAGTTTTCATTTAAGATATCTTTGGTCAGTGAAAATACATGTAGTATTCTGATGTGTGCGTAGGTGAGACAGAGAGGAAAAGAGAGAGAAAGCTGACTGCCAAATCAATGCATGCATGCAGGCCATTTGGGGTAATACGTGAAGTTTGAAAGTGGGCACCACTCAGGCCATCATGTGCCAAGGCCCAAAAATTCCTTTTACAGCCCTGTCTGTGTACATCTCTGAAATTAGACTATGCTTAAAATTAAAGAATGAATAACTACAATAATCTATTTCAAGCTGTTGCTCACATACATAAATATATGTTTTCATCTGTAAGAAACACCATTAGTCATAATTTCTAAGTAAATGCATAACTGCCATTTTATCATGCACAGACTTACCCCAAAATAGACCTTTTTGATGATCTTCTACAATGTGTAGCTACAAGAAATGTGAAAAAATTAAAAACTGACTACAATATTGTATTTGTTGCTATCATTTTCAGTCATTGCCCACCACTGTAACAAGCAAAGGAACTAAAAAAATACATAAAATGACTGCATTGCAGGTATAGTGTTCAAGCCCGGTCAACAAATGTAAAATAAAATAAAATAAAAAATAGTGTTCAAGAAAAGTTGGCATTATTTATAGATGATAGTATTTTGTACCTGGTGGTACCTGAAAAGGACATCTCAGTGTTGTGGAATATTCTGACACAGTCCCATTTTTTCTGGATATATAATTAAGATAAAACAAAGACTACAGCTATAAAATATGTACCTACACATGAACTGGTCCATCAGTACCCATATTTATGGATACATGATAAAATGAAGTATTTGGAAGTATGGATTAAAAGGGATTCAGTTTTGGCAGCTAAGGATATGTGGGAAGAAACTAATCAAAAGAAGATGATACAAAACTGGAAGCTCTTGCTTATGGTAGGAATAGCACGATACAAGCAGAAAAAATATTTTTAGTCCCTTTAGCTTTATCCACAGATCACACACAATATTTTTATCAATCTGAGTAGAAGTAGTGGATAGTAATTAATAAAGAGTTGAATGATTTGAATTGGGGGGGGGTCAAGTGGAATAAGTTGATCCTCCCAAGAGATCAAGGAGGTTTAGGATTACCTGATTTGAAGGGGTATTTTAGAGCTGCACAGTTAAGGGTCTTCTACATAACATAAGCAGAAAGCTACAGTTCAAAGTGGAAAGGAATGATGATGAGGAAGCAGGTGGGAATTCAAGAAATAAGGAAAGAATGGAGTTTTGGATGCAGATCCTTAAGGAGGAGAACAGCAGGCATACAGAATATTATATTCCTAAAGTAGCAAAAAATACACTAACAACAAAACCAAAATGGTAATGGAAAAAGATTCTGCTGATAAGGATGACAGCAATTAGGGGTACAGAGATTAGACAAGGTGGGACTGGAATTTACTGGATTAATAAGGCATTGGGGCAAATAATTAGAAAAGGAAAGGTAATAGAATGGGAAGAGGCCAAGAAGATATTTGGATTGCAAGCTAGTGTTTGCCATATGTATCAGGAATTGATATCAGAATATAGACAAAGAAAAAGGTATAGGAGCATTCTAAATGAAAGTCCCGCACTTTAGTTTTCAACTGAATCTAGAACAGACACTGCTGTTAAAAAGGGATAATTAGTAGGGTATACAAAGTATTACACAACAACTGTAGGAATCTATCAGTACAGGTCAGAAAAGATTGTGAAGAGAGATTTGATGCGCAATTCACAAAGAAACAGTGGGAGGAGGACATATGTATGGCTCCCAAATATGCAAAAAAAAAAGTCTGGAAGATTTAGGATTTTGCTTGGAAGTGTTTGCATAGATACTTTTATACTCCAATCAGACTGCAAAAATTTTTCCTCTGGTAGATGGCAAATGTTGGACCGCGGTAGTGGTGATGCGGTAGCGTTGTTGCCTTACAGCAAGACATTGTCACGTTCGATTCTCAGCTAGAGCATCTTCTGTGTGGAAGCATGCATGAATGGGCATGCCTTCGTTGAAGGTTGTGCATCAGGGCTGGCAACTCGGCACGTAAAAATCCACTGCTGTGGTGACCCCTGGCCGGGAAAAGCTGAAAGACACAACAAGAAGATGGCAAATGCTAGAGGTGTGATGGGGAAGAAAGAAGTAACTGGAAACATATTTCAGGAGTATAATGAAGTTGACAGGCTTTAAAGATTCCTTACAGAGTACTCTTTTTTGGAATACTGGACAAGCAAATGAGTGAGTGTAACTAAAGAAATTTTTTTTTTCTTTTTTTGAGCAAGGGTACAGGATGTGAATTGCCTAGATATACTAAGGCCTTGTTAAGTTTAATTCTGGTGGCTGGCAAAAAAGCAGTTACTAAGAAACAGAAATCAGTATCTAAACCAACTATACTTGAAGTAGTAAATATTGTTAGAGAGAGAAAAGAACAGGAGATGGGACCTTCAGAAAAGGGTAGGAGTAAATTACATAGAAAACACAGAAATTGTGGGAACAATGCATGCAGGAAAAAATGTTTTGGAGGAGGAATGCAGTTTAAGAGAAGACAGACATCAAATAATTTCTGTTGTTGTGTCTTTCGGCCTTTCCCAGTTAGGAGTTGCCACAGCGGAGCTCCAGTCCGCTAATGATTGGCAGTAGATTTTTACATGCCAAGTTGCCGACCCTGACGCACAACCTTCAACGAAGGTACGCCCATTCATGCATGTCTCCACACAGAAGACGCTCTAGCTGAGAATTGAATAGGACGTCTTACTGTGGGGCGACAACGCTACAGCAGCACCACCACCGCAGTCCCCACATCGAATAATTTCTGAAATTTTGCCTAAATTATAGGCTATATATATATCAATACATGTGATGTATAATGTTTATAAATGTGAACTTGTTAATATGGTTTGATTAATATAGATGGAAGTTTGCCTATTGTCACAAATGATAATTCAATAAAGAAACATGACGATATATTGCAATTCTGGGGAGTGTGCACCTGTTAGCACAGAACACAGATACAGCTGATATCCTATAAATAAATATATGTAGAAGTAGATACACCTGCAAGGGAAAAAGCATCACTGAATTCCGATAGAGCAGCATCCTGAAATTTCAGTCAAGTGGGACATCATGTAGTATAGATAATCCAAAACCACCTCTGAAGCAAACAAGCAATCAGCAAAATGACAAAAAGCCAGATAATCCCAAAGCTTTTTATTAAGCCACAAAGTGGCTTCATGTAGTATAGGTAGTCCGCCTGGAGAGCACATTGTAGCGGATTTTACAGGAACACAGTTCTAAGCAGCCATAGCAGTCAGACTGTAAATAAATTGGAACAAACACGGTGTACAAGATAAAACCGAAACTAACCACCAACAAAAAATTATCTTGCTGGCAGTCCACAGATTAAAACGGGATGGAAAATATAAAAACTAAAACACCATTTGTTAAACAAAATGTAAAGACAGAATTAGGTGCTTTTGTCCTTTACAACATAGGACTTCATCAGAATTCATTATAAACAGATGATTGCTACCTTAAGCAGTAAAACCCTTCAATTAGGACTTAAAAAGACATGAACTATTAAAAAGTATTAACCAAAAACTAACCGAATAAATTTCTTATGAATATTTCTATTATCGATAAAATAGCGTCTTGAACTTACTTTTCTTAAAATCAGTACAAATGATTACAAATAATGAAACACTTATTGTTATAAAACTTGCACCCTTGAATTTAAAATGGGTTGGAGGAGGCTGTAAATAAATAACACCGTAGAATGGTATAACTTCCTTATTTTAGCTGCTCTGTTACACTGTTACAGAGTTATGTCTGAGAAGTTGTTACATGTTCACAGTGATATTGTATCTTACTATGTATCCAGCCATGTCTGGCACAGCTTGTTCAAGGTTTGCTACAGTATTTCCATGATCTTTAAGCCTGGTTCAAGTTGCTAGACTGCATACAATGTTACAACCCTATGCACCTGCTGCAAAGTGACACTAACTATGCAGAAAGTTATTTATATCACTAACCGCTGGAAGAACATTGTTTTTACTTCCCATTTTCTAGCACACAACAGGCTCAGAAAGCATTCTGAGTTTATGATACTCTTATTTACAATATGTGTATGAAACATTATTACTCTATAGTAGTGCTTTTAAGTGGGTTTCTTCCAATGCAGGCAATCAATCTGGTGTGATTTCTTAATTTGTATGCTGCACTGATGAAGGAATGTTATACCCCTCTGGACCTGTGGTGTACCTCACTATATACATCAGTGGTAAGATTACAAGAGTTTGTAGAAAGTATGAAATGTATTTTATTAAACTGAATTTGATCAAATCACTTGCATGCACATACAGTATGTGTTGCATGTAGGGGTGCTGGGGTTGCAAGTGGGCATATTCCCCTTTTTGATTAATACAGATTTCAGTGCAATGACATCACTCTTGCTGTACTAGAGTTTAGCAGTTAAGCACCTATCAAACTTTCAGGCCTTTGGTAGATGTGTGGGAGTATCTGTATTTGTCAAAAACATAATCACCTCACATCAAATTACCCATAACCCTAATATGGAGTTCCTAGAGATCAAAATGTCCCTTAACAAATTGAACTGTTACTTTATTGCCAGAAATAGACCCCCCCCCCCATCACTGTCCTACAATGATCATGGTAATTATCTTAACACTATCACAAGGTTAATATTATATCAAATACCATTTTGCTAGGGAGATTTAATTGCACAAGCATTCATCTAAAACTGGATATACCCAGAACTTTCAAGACTTTGATAATGACAGTGATCCGGAGCAAATTGTAAAACTAGAAATAGAGGCTCAAATATTCCTGGCCTGGGCCTTAACAACCTAGCTCCCAGTTGTGAGCTACCTCAAACCTGGCTAAATCTTATCACAAATCATTCAACTTTTACCTACAGGACTAGTGATATCATTCAACACAATATGAGACCATCTTTGTAGGCTTCTGCAGTGCAAAACTATTTCAGGTTGTAAAAGATCTAGACACGAGTATCCAGCAATCTCCTGCAAATTAACTTATTTGAGAGGCCTTACACATTCTCCTCTGAATTTTACCAGTGCCTAAATAGATTCACAGAAAGGCCGATACCCATTCACCCTCCATCTAATGGCAAGTTTAAGAATACCTCTCTCAGGAGGAATGCTCACATTAAAGTATATATCAAAAGAAGGAAAATAATGAACACTGTGAATGACATCACCCCCCCCCCCAAAAAAAAAGCAATTAAATATGAATTTAAGAGCACTACTACAAAATGTAATATGGAATTTGTGCTTAAGGTCACTATAGATATTAAAGAAATCTGCAGTTTTCTTTAGTCATGTGAAGAAATTAAGGAGCGATGAACAACAATGCACTGAGCTCATCCATAATATCCAAATGATACAGCCAATATATTAGCAGACAAAGTTAGTACTAACTTTATCCAACATACCCATGTTATTGTCCCATTACCTTTGAAAATGTATCTTCCCCTGAAATACCTTTGGAACAAGTCTCAGAATTGCTAGAAAATGCTAAACATAACTTCATGAGATCAAACAACATTCCAGGCTGCATTATAATTAGTGCCACATATGCTCTATACAAGCCTGTTGAACTTCAAACTGTCTACATGGTTTGTATCTAATGCTTGGAGAACAGCCAGTGTGACTCCCATATACTTGAGTAGCCCATCCAAAAGACCAAGGTAATTATAGCACTACCATCCACATCCTCCTTATATGCAAAATCATGGACATGTCATAGCACAATTATTTTATGTAGACACGCAATTTAGCTGACCTAGTCTCCAACCAGTTCAGTTTTGTGAAGGTTGGATAGCTACCCAATTTAACTCTTTTTTCATTGAATCTATTTCCAAACTAACCTCATCATTCTCTAACATCACCACACTCTCCAATTCACCCCCATCCTCCTCTACCAACACTCTACCCTGCACTGCTACCATTCCCTCACTCTCATCCACTAACTCTCTACCCTCCACCTCTTCTCCAACTCTCACTTCCTCCTCATCATCACCCCCTAATACCCCCTCTTCCCACTCCCCTCTATTCTCATTAAAACCTATACCCACTTCTACTATAAAAAACTCCTTCAGAAACTGAAGCCATGCACTAATGCTCCTGATAACATCCCTTCTTATTTTCTTAGCATAGCTGCTGAAGCAATTGCCTTACCCATTAGCATTCTAATCAACCGCTCTATCCAACAAAGTATAGTACCCCAAATCTGGAAAAAGGCCTTTATCATACCTTTACATAAAGGTGGCAACAATAACAGTGTTACTAATTTCCACCCCATCGCTATCTTGTCTCCCATCTCTAAACTCCTAGAAAGATGTATCCATCTTTAAGTTCACCCTCATGTTGGGAGCGTGGCCTAATGGTTAAGGTGTTTGCCTTACAAACACAAGGTGCAGGGTTTGAATCTCACAAGAGATAATTGGCTAAGCTTAAAATGGCTCGCAAGGGCAGTTAGCTTAGTATTAATCTATGAACCTATGAACCAACTCCTACCACATCTCTTAGATAATCACCTACTAACTCCCACACAACATGGATTCAGACCAAGTCACAGCACTATGACAGCCCTTCTCTCCTTCCTTGAAACTGTAAATAAAGCCCGGGACTCTGGTCTTATTGTTTCTACCCTACTACTTGACCTCTCTAAGGCCTTTGACACTATCTCACACAGCCTGCTTTTAACTAAACCCTCAAAACTTAACCCATCTCCTTCCTCTTTAAACTGGTTGTCCAGCTACTTATCCAGTAGATATCAAGCAGTAAAATGGAAAAAGGCCACCTCCTCATTTCTTAATACCCCAACCAGAGTTCCCCAAGGCTCCATACTGGGTCCCCTCCTCTTTAATATATTTATAAATGATTTCCGCAACTCTATCCCTTTCTCAAACATCATCCAATATGTCGATGATTCAACTATTATCTGCTCTGCCACATCTATCCCTACACTCCTAAAGCTTACTCAAGATGCTTTTTCAACCACTGAGCAATGGATGAAAAGAAATCACCTAGCACTCAATGCCTCTAAAACCAAATTAATGGTATTTACCCCCTCTAAAGTCACCTCTTTCGATATAAACACATTTTCTATTACTAGTCAAAATAACACACCTGTGGAACTGGTGTCAGAGACCAAGTTACTTGGGGTCCAAATTGATAGCCAGCTCATATTCAACTCCCACTTACAACTAAATATCAAAAAACCCCATCAAAAACTAGGTATGCTCTACCGACAAAACCATTACCTTACACCTGCCACTAAAACCACTCTCTCTACTTCCTTTCTTATCCCCTCCCTTCTCTATGGAGCTCCACTCCTAACTAATCTACAATCCTCTCTGAAAACACAACTTTCCTCTTGCTACAACAAAATCGCCAAGTTCGCTACCAGCCATAAGTCCTCCACCCACCACTGTTCCTTTCTCCAAAAACTAAAATGGCTAGAACTACCCAATCATCTCACCTATACACAACTAACTCTTGCACACAAGCTCATTTTCAACCCCTCCCTCTATCCCTCCCTTTCTTCTGCCTTTAAAATGCACCTACCTGATAGAGTATTAAGATCTAACAACCAAAATCTGTTAGAAGTGTACAAACCAACTCGTCCCCCAGGCATAAATCTTCTATCCTATGGTCTAGCATGCCTCTGGAACTACCTACCACCATCCATTCGTATCACCTCTAACCGTTTTATTTTCAAAAAATCTCTTCATTCACATCTAGTATCCCAGTGGGAATGCTCCTGCGATCTCTTCATTCACATCTAGTATCCCAGTGGGAATGCTCCTGCAATCTCTTCCTTCACATCTAGTATCCCAGTGGGAATGATCCTGCGATCTCTTCATTCACATCTAGTATCCCAGCGGGAATGCTCCTGCTCCCACCCCACATAACTAATGCTGGCAATTTCCATCTTCCTTTCTTTCCCTGTTTACACCAGCAATTTTCCTTTATCATTCCTCCTAACTCATACATTCTTTTTATTCCTATGGTATTTGCAAAGAATGCACTAGGCTGCACCTCAAGTGTATGCTTCCTAATATGTAATGGCTTCTCAGTATTTACTTTGCAATGTTCCTTTTGTTAGTCTGTATCATCTGTAAGTTTCATCACTAGTCTGTATTATTTGTAATGTTTGCTGTACTATTTGTAATTGTTTGCTTGAATCTATAACATTTGTATAATTATCATCCATAACCTATTGTAACCTAGATTGTTTTGGAGCTTTTCTCCCCAGGACTCCATTGAAAACAGGTTCATTTATGGCCCAATGGTGTATCCTGGTAAACCAAGTGCAAATAAATAAATAAAAAATAAATGGATCCTGTCTCTTGAACGTAATAGACTTCTTTATAAGAGGTCACAGGAGTTGTGGATAGTGGTCACCCAGTCCATGCTAGTGTTATTTAAGGTGCTACATAAATTTAACATATACTCCTACATTATATTTTGAATTGCAAATTGGCTACCTAACAGATCTGAAATTATGAAAGTTGCTGGCATCCTGTTTAAATGCTACATTCCAACCAGTGGGGTATCACAGGACTCAATGTTGGGCCTCAGCCTGAGTCCTGTCCCCTTCAGCAGTTATTTTCAGACATACAACATAACCTTATAGAAGTGTAGTTAATCAAGTTTGCAGATGATTGCCATATGGGTTCTGTTATCTTCTCATAGCACTGGCTAGGGCAGAAACATGCACATACCTGATATACCAACAACATTCTCAAGCTAAATGCAAAAGGTGCAGCATAGTAGCAAACCAGAACTTAACTAGGTCATCATAGTAGCAAACCAGAACTTAACTAGGTCATCATAGTAGCAAACCAGAACTTAACTAGGTCATCATAGTAGCAAACCAGAACTTAACTAGGTCATCATAGTAGCAAACCAGAACTTAACTAGGTCATCTGGTGCCTGGTGCATGCTCTATCTTTTAGCTATACTGTAAATATCTCAGGTAGAAAATGTTGCTCGATTTGCTAATACTGTGTACTGTTCCATATGTTATCCATCTGATCATGTTTTACACACTTTAGTGTTCAACTAACTTCCATGTAGCTCCAGGCAAAGTGTGAAAAATAGTCCACTTGTAAGAGAGCTGCACCATGGTTAACAAATAAAAGCAGAATAAAATAGAGGTTAAAAGGGTGGGGCAGTTTTTCAAACACTACAAGGTAATCAAAATAATGGAAACGTCATGGAAATGGGCCAAGTATAAAAACATGCGACTAACAGGACCCAGTCTGATTGTATAAGTATGCATATTTGGGTTCATATTGTTTAAATCAGTGAAAGGGCAGTGGCTGTATGATTAAGGTATCTTCAGATGTCTTTTAATCTGTTTGTCTCGAGAGAGACGAGAGAGAAAAATAGTGGCAGACACCGAACACACATCCTTACGTGCTCAAACCTGTGCTGACATGTTTCTTTTTGATAGAACCCTGGAATGTGTGCAACCTCAATATGGATCTTGAATCCTGTAAGCCTCCACATTTTCGGGAGGATGGATGGACTTCTGTATATATGTGAAAAAAAGGTTGTGCAAGTTAGTGAACCTACAGTGGAACAGGTTATCAGCAACATTTTTTTTAACCTGAGAGGATTTTAAGCAGCCTTGAAACCATTTATATTGTTTTAGAGGTTGCTGTATGCAAGACTCTGCATAAGGGAATTCAGAAGCTTGCCTCCTCATGTACAAAATGAAAACAAAAAATGCTGGTTAATTATGTGATCAAATAGGTTTGATTGTCTCGGTTTCCCTTAAAGGCAATTTTTGGCCATAACCTGTAAATGAGAAACACAGTTTCTTAGTACCGATGAGGCAAGTAATAACAAACTGTTCAAAGTGCTTATATAGAAAATGAACTCCAAGATTCCTGCCTAAAATACTTTGCCATGGCGCTGGCATTCAAAAAAAAAGCCCAGGTTTGAGTATGCTTATCTGTTCTCGTCCAGTCATTAGTATAACAAATGTGTGTTATGCACAGCACCTCACAGACATATTCATAAATATACACTAACTGGTTAGGCAAAAATGTTGGTGCTCGGAAAATCAGCACTTAGTATGTAAACATTGTGGGCTTAATAGCATGTAGTAGTACACAACAAATTTGCTGCAAGATATGCAAAAACTTATGATGGCGCTGCTGGCTAGTACTATGAGAAGGTAGTAGAACTCATATGGCTAGTGGTATTTCTTGCTCATCTGACTAACTTTACTTAGATTACTTTTCTACAACCCTTACAGCCACTTTGCTTCCTGATCCTTTGTACCTTATTGCTCCTCCTCATACGGCACTTATTTCCTAAACTCTTACTCTTCCTCCTTGTCTCACACCCCACCTCTAACTACAATTCCCTTTGTCCATTCATCTTCCTGCTCATTTCCATAATTTGTCCTTTCATATCTCTTTTATCATCAGTTTTAAGCTATATTACTACTTGTCTGTAAATTATTACTAACCTCAAAAACATCCCAATTTGTTCTTTTCCCTGCAACCATCATGCTATAATTACATTAACTGTTATTGTATTTAAATTTTTTTCAATAATTATCCAATATATGTTCATTTCTCTGTTTTTTTTTTTAGTTAAAATGCTATATTCATACAAGAAATATTTTAAAATCATGTAAATAAGCTCATGTACAGATGTTTTACCACACAATGATAAATGAGTCTCATGTGTAACGTAAATGTGGAGCTTTTCTCCTTGGGCTTCCACTGAAAATGGATTTTACCTAATCAGTTTCTTTCTGGTCAACAAAGGCAAACAGACAAATAAAAACAAACAAAAATACATAAATAAAAGAAGTAATTCCTATAATGTACTCTGAGCACAAAGACCATGTCTTAAATCATGGCCTGTTCCATCACGTCAGATCACCTTCCTCCATCTCCAAATGTGTGCCTTGCCACCTTGCAAAATATTTACATTAAACAATGTAGCTTACAAGAATGAATAAAAAGAATGTAACAACAGGTGGGAAATGAATGTGAGGTGGCATGATAATAAATAAATCATGGCAAGAAAGTTATTATCATTGCCAGATGTACTCAGACTATAGTTTATGCACAATGTTGTTGTTCTTCTTCTTTCTGCTTTTCCCATTTAGGGGTCGCCACAGTGGAACTCCGGTCCGCTAATGATTGGCAGTAGATTTTTTACGGGTGCCGAGGTGCCAGCACGACGCCCAACCTTCAGCGAAGGCACGCCCATTCTACACATGTCTTTTGAATGCCACTCGACCGCGGGGAGGACATGCAGACTCCACACAGAAGGCACTCCAGCCGAGAATCAAACGGGAGAACCTCTTGCTGTGAGGCAACAAGAGGTTCTCCCATTCAGTTCTTGGCTGGATAATGTATGAATATTAGAATATCTGATGTTCTATATGTACATTAAACAAACATAAATGAACAGAAGCATATCTTTGGAGTTTTATATAAAAGTTAAATACAAGAAAGCATCCAGCACCTCAGCATTCTACTCTGTTCTAGCTTTGACATCATTCAGAGTACCCTTCTGCTCAACCTCCCTTCCCAGATACTTGAAGCTGTTAACCTATTCCACTGTTTTCTCTTCTATCTTAATTCTCAGCTTCATCTGAATTCCCCATATGCTGCATTATAACTGCTATATCTGTACTCAGTTTCATCAAATGTATCTTCAGTTTTGCATTCCCCTACCTTGTGCTATAGTTCCTACTCAATGTCTGCATGTAATGGCATGTCATCTTCATGCAGTAACTTTGTTGATCTGTCCACTCCAGTCTGCTTGGAAATGTAGTTAATCAGCAGTGGACTCAGAGCTGAACCCTGGTATACACCCACTCCCAGTGGGAGCCCAGACACTGTTTGGACATGAATCACTGGGTCCCTGTACATAGCCTGCATTAATTCCACCATTCTTTCTGGGACGTTGCACCACTGCATGATTGGCCTAATCAGCCTGCTTGGGTCATTGTCATATGCTTTCTTAAAGTCTAGGAATGCCTACTTGTCATTGTCATATGCTTTCTTAAAGTCTAGGAATGCCTACTTGCCATTGTCATATGTTTTCTTAAAGTCTAGGAATGCCTACTTAGACTCTTTCCTCATTTCTAGCTTCTTCTCAACTGTCTGTCTCACTGCAAACATCAGATCAGCTGTGCTGATTCTTGATCTGAATCTGAACTGCTTATCTCCCATCTTACTTTCTACAACTCTGCAGATTCTTTTATCAATCATCTTCTCCAGGACTTGGATGAAGTGTGACAGGAATTTGATACCTTTGTACTGGCCACAGTTGTGAATGCTGCCTTTGATCTTGAAAACAAGCACTGATATGCTTATTCTTCAGTCATCTGGGATACACCTTTCTCTTCACACTGCTATGAGTACCCTCAGGAGCCATTCCTCTCCTATCTCACCCAACATCTTTATCATAGCTGCTGTGCCCTCATCTCAGACTGCTGCTTTCCCTGACTTCATTTTCCTTAGTGCTGCTGTTAGTACTTTGAGGGTAGGCTTCTCCCCTTCTTTCATCATAGGCTGTCTCTGGGGCAGTACAGTTTCTGTAGGATTCTCTTCATTCAGAAGCTGCTGGAAGTACTGCTTCCATCTGCCTTTGATGCCCTGTGGGCTGGTCAGTAGATTATTGCTACCATCCCTTATAAACTGTGCCTGACTATCTTTGCCTTGCAACCTGATAGAGTTTTTGTGCCATCTACTGAGTCACCTTCCAGGAGCTGCCAGCGTGCTTCTGATGCCTTGTTCTTTGCTATTTCAACTCCTATCTTAGCCTGTTTGTTAGCCAACCAGGATTCCTTCCTAGCCTGACTTCTTGGACCTCTGCATTCAAATACCAGGTTGGCCACATATCTGTTCTATATTTCCAACTCATGTTTTGAGGCACAATCATTCTTCATCTCCACTTATTTTCTCTTCTTTCTGTGGTGCTAGAGCCCAGAATAATTCCTTAAATTCCTCTGCTTTCCCCCCAGTCAGTTTCCAGGTTTTCAGCCTAGACTATTTTGACCTTAGAGCCTTCTCTAACCACTGCTTGCAGATGATTGTGGCAACCAGTGGTTTATGATGTGGCAGAGTAATTGTAGCAACCAGTGGATTGTGATGTGGCTGAGTATATGACTGTTCCCCTTTTCAGCCACAAACTAGTTACAAGACAAAGAATCAATACAAGTCTATTGCAGTGCTTTGCTAAATGAATTTATAAATAAAAATCAGTACAATCAGTTTAACAATTAAATGATCAAAACAGAAAAAATAATTCACGAAACATAAGTAAAAGAAGATAAGAATGAAAATAAATTATTGCTGTTTGTGGGTGTGATTTACCGGAATCATACATGCTGCACTGGTCTCAGCAATTAAAGCCATATACATAAACCTCTATAAAGCAGCGGTATAATTTATGTTGGCAGAGAGTACAGTTCTGTTTATGGGTGCACTCAAAACAGGTCTCCTTTTAGTTTAACTTGAAACTAAAAAATGGAAGGAAAATAATGTATAATAACTAAAAAAGAAAACAATATTCTGTACTGTAGTACACTAGAATTCTGTGGAACTATTATTTCCAGACCACAGACATCAGCAACATCTTAGCAAAAAAATTAGCTGCAAGAGCAGTACCCTGGTATTATAGTATTCTCCAAATACCCAAGGAAGATTAGAGGTAGCATGACTGTGCTTCCCTACAACTCACTGATGTAATAAATTCAAAACCACAAGCTGTATAACTTCTGAGCCTCAGCAAAGTAAGACCACTACTTTATTAGACTTTAAAGATAACAGCCTTTGTATCTTAATAGTTTTGTTTTGAAATAGTTTTGAGCACAGTCATGGACACGAAGTCCATGGGCCCCAATATCTTCGCAGGAAGCTTTCTTTGTGATGTTGCATATATAATGTAGTTACTTCCCTTAACATCATAAATAACTGCTTTCTATAGGGTTTGTCAACAAGCTGCTGCAGTGGGCCAAAGTGGTCTCTTCACACAAGCTAAAATGTACAGTTTCCTTTGGGGACTACAGAACCATCAGTGTCACCAATGTCATCTCAAAGTTATGAAGATATGTTTAAAGAACTTTTTGGAAAGACACAAGTGACATTCTGCTTGTAGATACTGGCATTCTGACATTATGAGTTAATAACTGTGTCAGTAGGATGGCACTTCAATAAATGTTAACAAATGACAAAAAAAAAAGTTGATGGACTTTGAAATAATAGAAAAGACAATGACAAAAGGGACTGATTAGGGTTATTGTTCACTGTCTCTATGGTCAAAATTCTTCCCCCACCCTGTCACAACTACCAAGTACATTTCTAGTTTTCAGCTATCCTTATGTTGCCTCACCACAACATTAATTACAAGACAGTTTTCTTGGACCTTTCACTACCCATCCCAGCTGTGACACCCCAAAGTACAAAATACCTTTTAGATTTCAATCTCTCCTTATACACCTTTTTCTAGGGAGTCAACACACTTACCCAAAGAAAGTAGAGAGAAAAAAGCCTTTGCAGAAACATTTAATTGACTGCAGCAGTCCTCAACACCAGGTGAGGCTAGGCTAGCTAAATGAATCTACAGTGCAGTTCTCTAACCCAGCTGAATTTCTTTAACTCAATAGCATTCTTTTGAGACACCATTTCCCATATTTTCACTCTAACTTCCATCTTGTGACCTCCAACTGTAGTTCCATCTAATAATACTATCATCCCTCTTATACTTAGTGTACTGTACTATCAGTCACCTCAGTGGTCATCTATATTGTAAATATTTATATACAGAAGTGCCACATACCACAGCAATATTACTAATAACTTTATATGCAATCTGTAAAGTCTGTGTAATTTGTGTTCACCTTTAGGAAATTGTGCTGCTGAAAACCTACACAAGACTATATGTGCCACACATAAAATCTGTCCATTGACTGTGATTCCTACAAAAGTGTACTTAACTATTATAGTTCTTACATGCTTTTCCTAAAAATACTACTTAAGAAATCTATGCTGTTTTTGAAAATTTTATGTACTCAGTGCCAGGAGTCTAAATAAAAAATTGCTTGATCTTGAGGCCCTACTAGTGTGCAACACATACAGGTGTGTGTTTTACAGAAACTTGGTTTTAAAGTATAGAAGGCACTCCCTCAGTTTCAAGTTTTTGCTCCTACCACATCATTTAGCCTGATGGTAACTTTGGTATAGTATCCATATACTACATCACTTCCAGGTAGATCCCTAGAGACTCAGATACTGAACTGATCTTACTAACCAGGACCTACTATCAGATCAAAGCATGTAAAAACAGCCCCCTCTGTGCGCCCAGGAAAAACATGTTAATTCCTAAATGTACTGAACAAACTTCAAATCATCAGGAATTCCATTATTTTAGGACACTAACTATCTGACTATAAATGAGAATACCTATACCTCAAGTGTAGGTTACAAATTCCTTGACTGCATAAACAAAACTCTCTGAACCAAATATGTCAAATTACAGGACATAATTTTCTTCACTTGCTCTTTATGCCATCAGTATCAACTATCTCAATGGTACTTCCTTCTCCAGTTCAGTCCAGTCAAAAACTGCTAGCATTTTCCTTGAAAATCTCAATTAGAAGTGTATATCACAAAGTTCAGAGACTTCAAATATATATAAATCTTCTGCAATTCTATGATGAAGACTCAGAATTCAAGTTTAACTGTCTTACACAAGATTCTGACACAGCAAGTAGTTACGCAAACAAACCCCATGTGCACCTAAAAAAATGAATTGACCTGGCAGTGCCTACAAGATACAAACAAAATGGGAAGTTTAAAAGAAGCCAGCCTGGTGATCCATAAGCATAAATAAAAAAAATACAGTATAAGGAAAAAAGCTTATTTTACTACATACACTTTAGCCAAAGCCAGTATAGCATTTCAGTGAGAGTGAAGTGTTTACGGTCATTGGCTGATTGGGGTTACCTGGACTATGGCTTGGAGTAAGCACCTCACTGGGTCTTTCGAGCATTTTTTTAAAGTTGTTTCAGGTTTCAACTTTGTTACTTAAGATGTTAAATTGTGAGTGTTTCTGCCATTTCATACTGAGCTAATCGGAGGAAGGGCACTGAGCAAACTGATCTGTGATATATAACATTAAGTATCCTGTTTTTTTTTTGCTTATTTTTATGAGTTATTTATAGCACTTTTATTGTCTGTGTATACTTTTCTAGCTAGTATAACTGTGTGTGAGGTATTAACTAGAAACTTTCTACAATTGTTAAGCATCTGGTTGGGTTTGTTTGTTCTGATTTCTGTTCTGGCATCCTGTTTTTATACTTGGTGGCCTTGCAGTTGCCCGCCCCTAATGTAAATTTGATCTGGGACACTCCTCCCAGTCAAGTGTCATTACCTCATTCTACCTAATCCAGGGAGAACATTTAAGAAGGCCAATCCACTTAGTTTCTGCTCCTCCTTTCCCCTTTCCACTTTACAAAAAACAAATGTCTAAGCTTGTTTCCTGCCTTTCCTGTAAGTCATCTAGTCCAGATACAGATTTGCTCTATCCAGGACTGTTTGTAAGCTTCTGAGCCCCCAAGCCTTTCTGTGTTGGAGGGAAGCCGTCTAGCTTAATTTTGTTTCTTAGAACTAGCCAGTTTTTTAGTTTCAGCACTCAAATCTGTTTCTTTGAGCTCACCATGTGTTCAGAACTCATTGTAAGCGCTAAAGAAGTTACAAATTACTACAGCACTCAACTTTCCTCACTTGTCTAGAGGAAAACAGTTTTTAGTACTTAACAAATAAGCACCTATCCAGGCATGTTTAAGGGTCAGCGACCGGTGTTATCTCCTGTCTACCTGATGAATCTGGGCATCTTGGGGCAATGCAGTAATTGTCTCATGTATACAGACAACCCTCTCCTCCTACCACCCAACACTACAACCTGTGAGAGATGCACTTATATAGCCAAACTGGAAGCAAAGCTCTCTTCACCCAAGACTGGACTAAACAGTCAACAGGAGAAGGTAAACACTTCCACCATACCACACTCAGCACATAGTCCCTCAAAACCTACACCACCAAAACACACATATAGAAACACAAAACACACACCTACATTTGCGGAGGCTCTCAGTAAAAACCTGCCCAAGCAACAGGGACCTCCAAAGCAGAAACACAAACAACCTCCACCCCCCCCCCAACACAACCCAAATGACACATAGCCCACAAACTCAGTGTGCCACTCAACCACAGCCCATAAGGCATAACAACGTACCCAACACTCTAGTCATAGGTGACTCTATAGTCAGGCATACTGATGTTCCACTCACCAGGCTAAACAAGGAGAAAGTTAGTGTCAGCTGCCTGTCGGGTGCCAGGATCTGCCACATAATGCATGCACTCAGGTCAGTCCACAACAAGTACAAATATGACTCTGTCATTGTCCATGTTGGTGTGAATGACCTGAGATGTACTTCCTTGGACTACATGAAAAGGGACATGGAGGAGCTGTCCTATCTTGTAGCCCAGGCAGGTATGACCCTAGCCCTGAGTAGCATCCTGCCATCACCCAGAATGATACCACAGTACAAGGACAACATGATTGACTTCAACAATTGGCTAAGCTTCTGCTGTCATTCTAAGGGGATCCAGTATCTGTCTGCTTGGGATGACATGATCAACAAACCACAATGCTTTGCCAGAGATGGCCTGCACCTGTCGCCCCTGGGATTCTGGATACTGGCTAAGGCTCTAGCCACCCCTATAGTGCCTTTTTTAGGCAAGGTTCAAATGACAAATTCACCATCCTAACAGGTACAAGCAAGAAGAATCTGAGGATATTGCTACTCAATGCTAGAAGTCTAAACCTCAAAATGCACTCACTCGAGGCACTCCTTAAAATGGAGAACATCGACATCTGTGCAGTGACAGAGACATGGTTCAAGGCTCCAGAGAATACCCCTGCATTACCAGGCTATAATTTATACCACACCTTTCAGCCACCTAACCTGGACCGAAACACTAAAGGTGGAGGCGTGTCCATGTTCATTAAGGATATCCACACCTCCAGGCTCGTTGCTCAGCATAATGGATCTGAGATTATCCAAGTGCAACTAACTCTGGACAAGACTGCAATCCAAATTGTAGCTTGCTACAGATCCCCCACCATGCCCCAGGATTCCCACTCCTCATTTCTTAATACACTGGAAAATATTAGGGTACAATCTAACACCCTAATAATGGGCAATTTCAACTACCCTACCATTAACTGGGAAAACTACTCATGTACCAACTCTTGTGCTCAACGTTTTCTGGAATTCATAAATTCCAATGCCATGGATCAACTTATCCACACCCCCACCAGGGGCAGCAATATCCTAGACCTGGTTATTACCAACATGGGCAACCAGTGCTCCACACCAGAGGTCAATTCCTCATTGGTCAGATCCGACCACAAGCTACTCACCCTAGACATCCACATCCCTCCCCCACCCCCCATTAGGGAAACCACAGTAAAACATTTCTCCAAAGCTAACTTCAAACTTCTTAAGACAGAATTGGCAAACTTCACGACACCCATGCTGACGGACAATAGAGTTATGACTGCTGAATCCTACACAAATGCACTTTATAAGCATTTATACGAGTGCATGGATCGTGCAATCCCTAACAGAACCAAGATGCTATCCTCCAAAAAAAGGAAGCCAATCTGGTGGTCCCCTGCCATAAACAAACTCTACAACAGAAGAAAGAAACTGTTGCAAAAAAGAGTAAAATCCCATGCTTGGAGAAACTCCCTGGTCAGCCTCAGTAAGAAGCTGAGATCCCTCATAAAATCCTCCAAAGCTAGTTATGAAAACAAAATCGCCACTGACTCTAAAGACAACCAGAAAGCATTCTATAGCTATGTCAAGAATCTCAATGGCAACACTCAGATCTGCTCTGAGTTACAGCATAATGGCACTAAATATACAGAACCAACTGATATTGCCAACATCCTGGCAGATAGGTTCAGTGCTAACTTTACCCCCTTGTCATCCCCTAAAGGGCCCATCTCTATACCAGAAGAATGCAAAGTTCCTGTAATCACGGCTGCACAGGTAAAAAACACACTAGCCAAAGCCAAGAACACAGCATTCATGGGACCTGACGACATCCCAGGCTGTATTCTACATGAACTACAGAATGAACTGGCACCCCACCTAAGTACCATGTTCAATCATAGCCTCACCTCAGGCTATGTGCCCACTGAATGGTGCACAGTGACAGTTATCCCACTCCACAAAGGGGGAGCCACCACAGACCCTGGAAACTACAGCCCCATCAGCCTAACGAGCCTGGTCTGCAAGGCTATGGAATGTATCATCATGGAACTTATAAACAATGACATTGGTAATCTCCAAACTCAGGACCCCACCCAGTTCGGGTTTGTAAAAGTCAGATCATGTCTTCTAAATCTGATAGACTTCTTTGAAGCAGTCACCAAAGCCGTAGATGAGGGTAAGGTGGTTCACACAGCCTATCTAGATCTCACCAAGGCTTTTGAAACCATCCCCCACTCTGGAATTATAGATAAACTCACTAAACTAGGTATAAATCCCTATGTCACAAGATGGGTTGCCAACTGGCTCACTGACAGAATCCACACTGTGAAAGTAGCAGACTCCAAATCCAACTTCAGACCAGTGACAGGTGGAGTACCACAAAGTTCAGTCCTGGGTCCTCTCCTGTTTGGTATCTACTTCTCTGAAGTACAGGCCAACACAGAAGGTCTTTGGCTAACGAAGTTCGCAGATGACTGCAAACTAGGAGCCATAATCAAAACTCCAAAAGATGTGGACATCCTACAAAATGGCCTCGCTGAGACAGATTCCTGGTGTCAAAGCCATGGCCTCAAGCTCAATGCCAAAAAGTGCATTGTCATCCCTTTTTGTAAAAACTCAGTACCCATGAACTACCACATAGGCGGTAGTCTACTTAACACTGAAAGTGTGATAAGAGACCTTGCGACACAGGTGGACAGTAGTCTCTCCTTTGATAATCACATCGCCACAGTAGTCAGGAAATCCTTCTATGTGGCACACCTCATCACAAAAGGTTTCTCATCCAGGAAAAAAGAGGTCATTGTTCCCCTATACTCATCACTCATTAAACCCATTATAGAGTACAATGCCCCTTTTGGTATGTACCTCACAAGACAACTGGAAAGGCCACAGAAATACCTCACAAAGAGGATTACTGGCCTCAAACAGATGCCCTATGCAGACCATCTCAAAAAACTGCAGCTTTACTCCATTGCATATCGCCTACTCAGAGACAATCTCTGCCTAACACACAAAGCTATGTCAAACCCAGAGCTTTTAGACATGCTACACTTAAAGAAATCCCAATCCCTACGAGCTACATGGTCTAGGGACCTAAACCTTGTCACCACAATAAACAGAACATGCTGGAGGGATAGATTCCTGTCCCAGAGACTCCCCATACTCTGGAACAAACTACCTATCTATATCAAACAAAGCTCCTCATTAGCACTCTTCAAGAAAAATCTTGATGATTGGATGGGAGGTAGGAAATTCACCTCGGGGATCACTTCTGTGGCTCTGCTCGACAGTGGCACAGGAAAATAATTTTCTTGGGTGGCGAAAGCCAGGGTACCTTTGGCTAGGCTTATATAGGCCCTATGGCCAATAGCCTAGTACCTACCTATGAACCTATGTGGCCATAAACACTTATATTACCAAGTGGGGGGACCAGTGGATCACAAACATGGCATCTAAGTATGTTGAAATGTGTGAAGTGACCTGTATCTCAAGTCCAGTGATCATCATGGATATGGTATACAAGGACATAGATGACCAGCAAATGCTGTACTCATCATAATTCAGCCTTATTAAAAGAAGATCATGCCTATCAAATCTTGTAGACTTCTTTAAGAGGGTCACCAAAGCAATGGATGAGGACAAGACTGTACATACAGCTTACCTCAACCTGGCCAAGACTTTTGATAACAATACCCCATTCAGGCAATATAGGCAAGCTCACTAAATTAGATCTAAACCCTTTTATCATCCATTGCATTGCCATTTGGCTCACTGATAGGACTTAGGAGGTCAAAATAGGTGAGGCCACCTCCACCAAGAGGCCAGTCCCTAGGGAGTTCCTCCAGCTTGGAGGAAGTTAATGTGGTTTGAACTTCTATATACTGTTTGAAACATTCTTGTTGCAACTGTCTGATGAAGTCTCACTAAGGGGTGAGACGAAAAGCGCTTTACGGTTACTGTTTTTTATTGTTTTTATCATTTGTTTGAAGCAAAGTCTGAAGAATAAACTTTGGAAACTACTACTGTGTGTGTGCCTCAAGCCCTCTTGCCTGCATTCCTGTTTTTGCAGTTACCTGTTTCAGTATTCCAAGTCTGTCTAGATATCTGGGTATGCACATAAATAGCAGCCTTACCTTTCGACCACTACGTGACCACAGTGGTGAGAAAACCCTTATACATTACTCAGCTTATAAGGAAGGATATGCAATCTAGGTCCAAAGAGGTTATTATATCACTGTACTCTGCCCTTATCAGACCAATCATAGAGTACAATGCTCCCTTTGGTATGTACCTCTCCAGGCATATGTAGTAACTAGAGTGACCTCCAAGGTTCCTTACAACAGGAATACAAGGCATAACAAACCTGACTTATGCAGAGTGCCTCAAAGCCCTTTTGCTCTATTCAGTCTCCTAACAATTGCTGAGGGGGTGAAGTATGCCTGGCTTACAAGGCATCCACAAACACCACACTTATGAATCTTCTGCATATTTATAAGTCAAACAGTACCAGAAATACAAGGTTTAGTGAACTGAATTTTGTCTGTGACCTAAACAGAACATGATGGAGAGACAGCTATCTGTACCAGAGACTGCCCCCCCCTATGGAACAGGTTTCCCATCCATCCATCCATATGAAGCTGAGTTTATCTATTACCCAATTTAAGCACAACCTAAACCAGTGGATGGGGACTAGGAAAATTTTAAATTGAGCCTGGCATCCATGTCTGTTATGGGCAGAGCTGGCTTATAAATCCCTGGATCTCAGTTTTCTGTTTCAATACAGGACATCATTATTCTTTTGGGAAAACTTGGCTGGGCTTAGAAAGGCCCCCCGGGTCATTAGCCTAGTACCAATCTATGAATCTGTGTACAGTGAGTAGTCATTTTATACAAATGCTCTACTGTCTCCAACTTTTAGTACTTTGCCCTTTTACCACTGTTTAGTTAGAATCAACTCTTTCTGCTGCAAGGCTGCATGTTTACTATTAAAGGTCAGTGATTTAGGCATGGGTACAGGGGCATGTGCCACCCCCTTTTTGAAGATGCTTGAAACTCCTCCATAAAAATAAAAAAAAAACAGAAGTGCACTGCGCTAATTTAGAAAATGTACCACCAAAGCTTGACATAGTTGGGGGGGGTGTGAGAGAGAGGGGACAGCACTTCTTTTAGGATTGTCACCAAATTTACTTTAAGAATGGTCCTGTAGCATCATGTCCTGTTCCAGTCAAATCATGTCTGTGTGCGCTGTTCTTCCTCACCCATACAATTTTAAATACAAATTCACCTGTTTTCAGAATGAATTTAGCTGCTGCCAACATCCAAGATGCGCGTGTGTGTGTGTGTGTGTGTGTGTGTGTGTGTGTGTGTGTGCGAGCAAGCGAGTGTGAGTGTGAGTGTGAGTGTGAGTGTGTGTGTGTGTGTGTGTGTGTGTGTGTGTGTGTGTGTTAGGTATTGTTACTCAGGCTCAAACTCTACCCATACCACAACTTGTGATTCAAGGAGTTGAGTTCATATCTCTCAACTGTCCGGATTTTTCACAGAATGTCTGAAATGTTTGGCTCATACTTTTTGTCTGTTCCTCTTACAATTTGTGGATTTCTGTCAAATCAGTGAGAACTGAATTAATTTAATAATGATAGCCATTTAAGCTTCGTTCTTCCTATCTTTCAGGAAATGCATGGTAACACCAAACATTTTATTCTAGCAACTTTCTAAGATTATACAAGCAATGCTTAAAATGTGTCCCTGGTTTTGGGCCTTTGTCTCCCCCTCCAGTAAATTTTGGCTTTTTCCAGATTTCTTGTGCTGCAAAGTTGAAAGATATAGTTCAGTGTCAAGTGGATTTTTCAAGGAGCTGAGAGCTTCAGGGGAAGAGAGGTTTAGTGCTGCTTATGCCAAATCTGTTTGCATTGTTAGTAGCACAACAAGTGGTATTACTTGCTTTTTCTGCAGAAGGCTGTCGGTTCTACTCCCACAGTATGTAGATGGATTACTGACATTGTACTTTAAAGATGGTGGATGCTGCAGTCTTGAGAATATCCTTCTTTGGAGGAGATACTTAGTAACTATGAACCTGTTATCAGTTTGACGTCCCTTTCCTATTGCAATATAACTAGCTTTTCATTTTTTTTTTTAATGTAACATAGGCAATTTATTCTTCAAGGGCAACAGGCACTTTATTTGTAGATGAAAGAATGAAATATAAATGTGTTTACTAGCAGCAACCTCTTCATTAGTTACAGATCTTATAAGTGTGTGATTATTTAGATGGCTTTCACTTCTGCAAAAATTGTGCATATTTACTGATATTGGTGGACTGTAATGACAGAAGTTTGAGTAGACTTTTATGATGGAAATATTTTGAATTGGACAGTTTTGTCATTACTGGTTCATACATTTTGTTTCATTGCTTACTGGAAAAATGTTAAAAATAATACATTTAAAACACACTAACAAGTGTGCTGTATTATACAAGGAATATAATGTAATACATTCAGGAAGGTGAATCAAAGAACACATGTATGTTTGCATGGTCCTAAATATGTGTGCAAGGGGCCTATGATTTAAAACAGCCCAAAGGTAAACTTTATCCACCACTGGCCAGATGCATTTTCATTGAATGTGGGTTTTAATGCTGTTTCAATGAATGTGAGGTTCAAGGGCAGAGAAGTTTTAATGCTAAGACTGTTTTCATTGTGAGACTGTATTGCTTTGTTTAGCAGATGTCTATCAGTGTTTTGCTATAAAATTTAAAATAAAAGTTTTAAATGAAATCCAGATAACCATTGTAGAAGTAATGCATAAAGCAGTATGCACATTACAGTGTTTATGGTAAATGGGGAGAAACAGCCAAGTAATGGGACACCTGAATGGCTGAAGGGGGTCTGTGTATGAAGGGGCTCCACTTGACCACGACTTTGTGAGGAGGGAGGGGCCACAAACTCAAAGACAGCCCTGGGTGGCACAAACTCTAGCTACACTGACTGTATACTATACCATATATAGTATGCTATAGTGTATTCTCTGTAAGCTGCTGGATTTGTCAACAAAATTCATCTGTCACGCATAATAAGCAATTTATTTGAATGATGCATGTCAAATTAAGTAATTTTGTTTTACATCACCAATTGTATGCTACTGGATTAATCATCTGCTCTTTGAAAAAGAAAGAATGTACATTGTTTACAAAAAATAAATAAAGTATTAACATTGTCCCAAGAATGTTATTGAACTTTTCAGATGCTATTAGGGCATCCGTATATAAAGCCTGCAAATGAACCAAGCCAATACTAGCTTAGCGCCCAGTCTACCATTTTGCTGATGAGTGCATTTCTACTTGATTGCTTGTGAAAAAAATTAATGTATAGCATGCATTGCATTGTGTTTCCTGACATGATAGGTTTACTCCTGAATCCATGAGAAATTAATCACAGTTGAGGTAAAAATGTGCTAAAGCTGAAATTGCCATATTTTGGATACTCACCTTCCAAGCTCTAAGTCTCGACCATTGTATATGTATGTTGTGCAAGTGCTTGGGTATTAACACAGAATTTCATGCTTTACTGTTAAAAATGGTGCCTTATTTCAGAGTTCTGATATTTGCATAAAGCCTCAAAGTTCCAATAAGATGCCCTATATACAAAATGAGGTTCCCTGGACATTAGAGAAGCATTTAAAAGAAGAAAAAGGGATTGTGGCATCAGTGATAAAAAATGAAGCAGGCATTTGAAAGATTAGAAAGAAAAAAATTGAAACCAAAATAGAGGGAAGATATTACTGAAGTGCAAGGGGTGTGGGATTACAGAACTTAAATTGCTGAAAGATGAAATTTGGCTGAAAGGGTATACTATATTCTAAGGGTGGAATGTGTGTGGGGGGAAGCTGATACAGATGTAAAGAGAGTTGTTAAAGGTGCTCTGAGTAAGAAAAGAGATGGGGTAAAAAAGAAGCAAGCAAGAAAGGAGTAGGTGTACAGGAGGGAGTATAGGCAGAGGTGAAAGAGACAAGGAGAAAATGTAGATGGGTTTGAGAAGATGGGAGAAAAGAGAGAATCCTATGGAAGGTTGGGGCAAAAATAAAATAAAGAAACAGATGTTGAATTTATTTTAGCAGGAATGTGCACCAGGAAAGTTTCCATCTTTTTGGAGTCCAGAGTCAAAAGCTGCTGATTTATACAACAAAGAGAAAAACTGTGCAGGAATGATAAAGCTCTATCATGTCTAGCAGTCTTTTTTAAGGCAGCCAGGAAAAGGGAGTGTATTTGTGTATTTTGGGACAAATGATTTGACAGATATAGAGGTGAGGATGTGGAAGCAAAGAGGGAAGAAGGAAAGAGAAATAAAGAAATCAAAGAAATGTAGAGTAAACGTTGAGGGAGGAGATGGTATGAGAAGGAATGTAAGCAAGATGCAGACACCATGGTTGCTCATGGTGAGGGTAGAAGCTCCATGCAGGGAACATCTGTAACTATATTAAAAGGGGAAGTAAGGATTTAAAGACCTTGAAAAGTATATTAAAAGCCCTTTTAAACTAAAACAGGTTGGAGAAGAAACCATATTTTTAGTAAAGAATTGGAGGATGTGCAGTCTAAAACTCCAAAATGTAAAGACAAAACAAAATATGGCTACATTGGTTATGAGCTGTGATGTAGATTTATCCTGCTTTTTTGTAAAGTTATTGAAAAAAAAAAAACGGGTAGAACATTTTAAAATACATATAGAAAATATGCATACATTTATAGACCAAAGGATGCATGCTTCAGTAACTAAGAATCATTTCAGCTCTTATAGTAAGTTTGTTGCTGTAGCATTAAATGGTGCTTTATCAGAAGTTCAAGACTACATACTGTGACTCCAGAAATTCTGAATAGTTCAATAGTTCAAGTGCAATTTGTTGGGGGGGGGGGCACAGCAATGTGTGAAACTCACTATTACACAATAAAATAATTTTTGCAGGGTGGGCAAGCCTTTCTATATTAAAAGCCCTGTACAGCTTTTAGGACACCCTGATATTTTTTACACTTTTTCCTGGGCTACTTACACTCAGAATTCCCCCATGGGGGGTGGGAGGGATTAATGTTTCCCACATTCTCATCTGTTTTCCTGCTTAGATTAATTACTTACCTTCTAGTCACTCTCGTATCACGTCTGACCTCTCACTCTTGCCTCCAACACCATACAGGGTCACTCTATCATAAGACACTTTTTGCCACCTTGTCTCTTCACCCCTCCTTTTAATTAGATATTCTGGTTTACTTTTGTAAAGCCAGCTGTTTTTTATTTCAGATTCAATTCATGCTACCTTTTCATCTTTTTCTAATTATGAGAAAAGTGTTTTTAACCCATCCATCTACTTGTTAACATATGCAGTTTCTCTTCCCTTTTTAAATAGAGCCATTCCGGTGCTTTCATAATCTTATCCAACAGTTTATTAAGCTGCACATACTCTTGTATGTAAGACCAGGCTAGGTGGGTTTTTTGTACCATTAAACATGTGTAAGTCAGTATAATATTCCCAAAGCATACTCAACATTTCTTTTTGATACCATCCACAATGCCAGCAACTGTTATGTAGCTTTTTCCCCTTTTTATTGTGAAGATGTTTAAAACCATCCAGCCACAAACCCAAACCGTAGGTGACTTACTCTAATCTTTTGGTTACATGTGGGTATTAACCACAGTAAAGTGTGTAGTAAGTTATTAACCTCACCTCATTCTATTCATTCTATCAGCAATAGCTGTCATGCATTTCCTGTCGAGCTTGACTATAATTTATACTGACTCCCAAACTGCAAGATGTCTTCTGTGTATCGTTCTATGTAAACCATTCTCCTCCCCTAGTTGTTTTTCTCCAGGAAATTCAAAAATCTCACATCTGCTCATTGCATATTGACTGTTTCTTTTGACTCTTATTTTACCTTTTCATTATTTCTGCTGCCTCCTTTCTGTGATGATTTCACACATTACCTCTTCAACTTCTTCATCCTTCATTTTTCCTGTCAATAACATTTCTAAGAGCAGGAAATGGGAAATTTCCATGTCCCCCTACTATGCTACTGCTGTTTCTTAACTAGCTTATCCTGTCCACTGTCCTCCTGAGTACCACCACATATAGACCACACCACACTCTTCTTATGCAACATCAGCTTTCCGTGTGTGTGTGTGTGTGTGTGTGTGTGTGTGTGTGTGTGTGTACGCGCGCTCCGTTGTTCCTGATTGGATTGAGGAGTGCAGGTCACTGGATATTTCCCCATGAGTAACAAGTACATAAAGTGCAGCAGCACGGCATGCAAAACTCCAAATGGAGTTGACCTCTGTGGACATGGTTATCTTAAAAGTAACAAACCAAGCAACATTGATATTGAACAAGTGTTTAATAAAACAAAGCTTTCAGGTCAAACAAACCCTTCAGCAGTGATGAAGGGTTTGTTTGACCTGAAAGCTTTGTTTTATTTTTGACCTAAAAGCTTTGTTTTATTAAACACTTGTTCAATATCAGCATTGCTTGGTTTGTTTCATACTGCATTAAGTCTTGGTTTTATGAACTAAGCTTTGTTCGACAACTGTTTGGCTTTTTGAGAATTATCTTAAAAGTAACTACAGCATGCCATCTTACACTGTCAGTGGTAGCTCCTCCCAGTTCAGTGCTATGGTACATTATGCTGCTGCTGGCTGTTGCATTGTCACCTGCCTGGATATCTAGCAGTGTGCAGTCCCTAATGATGCCTGTGCCAACCATAGTGGTAAAGGAAGCAGGCATGTCTAGAAGCCTTTGATATAAATACGTCTGAGTGGTGCACTTCATTTACACTGTGATATTCACGATTATTACGAATTGTGCAGCTGTTCACAATTAGTATTCCTTGCCGTATAATGTCCATTGACTTTTATGCTGGAATCTGTTATTGATATCCATCATGGTGTTTGGTGATACTTTTGTTTTCTTTAGGATTGTTGATAAGCATTCTTTTTTTCCCACACAAATTAAACAGTCCCCTGATCCCTCCTTGATTTGCTTCTGAAGAATCAAATTTCTGTTTGTATCCATCTGTGCCTCCTTTAACCCCTCTTTGTGATTATTGTTGTTCTACCTCCACCATAATGACATTTTCATCAAACAACTTGCATTCTTTGTCTAATATTTTGTCAAATCTAAGGTTAATATACCTGTACCTCCTCCTCATCTTGCTTCACTCTCTTTTGCAGTTCCTTGATGAACTTCATGTTGTCTTGTTTTTTTTCAGTGTCTGTCACTGCTACTGTCCCATTCCATGTTCCGAGTCACTTTATACTTTCTTTCCTCTCATTCAGCTACTGCTCTATTTTTCCATCTTTTATCCTTTTACCTACAAGAATATCTTCATTCTGAGTACCTCTACTTGTTTTTCTGCAACTTCTAGCATCTATATAATTTCATTGCTTTTTGTTTAATCTTCTTCTTTCTCCTGTTCCTCTTCCCTTTTATTATCTTTTTCTGTACTATTTCCAGTTTTTACTTTCCTACTGTCTTATTTCCGTCTCCTCTAAAAGTCAACCCCTTAAAGCAGCCGTAATGTAATTTCACAATCCTAATCATATGATCTTGTCTTTTATGTTGTCTTCCACAAGCTCTTTAACCCTTTCCTTTTTGATTCTGCCTTTGCTCCTGTGACCTCTATCTGCCTTCATTCCATCTCCAGTCTCAACCTCCCCGCCCATTCTTACTGTATAAAATAAAACAGCCTTTTTACCTTTTTATAGTTATATCATCCTGCTAGTACACACTCAATTTCAAGAAAAAAAAATCCATCTTTTTAGCCTGGGTTCTTGCCTTCTGGAGAATGTGAGATGAAATTGCTTAGGAAGGCTTTATGAGTTTAGGTACTGGTTACATCAATTACATTAAACTTTTACTAATTTAGCTAAAAGTCTGTTCCTGTGGTTTATCTTTTCTGTTACATAACAATAAAGTAGATTTTGAATTACAATCCTCTCCAAAATGCTACAATGGTTACAATAGTTTTATTTTTTATATTGCACATGACTAAACTGAGTATTTGCTTTTTTTTCTTAACATCTACTTCCTTACTTGCTGTGCTACTTTAACTTAACTGAACTTCACTTTTTCCACATAACTTATTATTTAATTAAAAAAAAATTACTTAAATCTTTCACTGTGGATATTTTCACATTCAGCGGGACTCCTAGGTTATAATAGTGCATATGCCCGCTATGCCATGGAAGGAGTCTGTGGCTTGGCATGGGCAACCAATCATCTCTTCCAGGTATGTGTTGAAAAACTTGCACTAACTGTAGGTGTGCTGTGTGCTACACAGGAAATACCCATTTCTACTACCACATCCACAGCAAAATCAAGTGCAACTCAATGTATATTGCTGTCTTTCCACATGTTGTTAGAGCTTCTTAAGGTGATCTTTCCATAACCACCAAATCCAGTGTCCCACTCCTACCCCAGTAGTCAACTAACCAGACTGCAACCACCCCCCCTTTAGAAATTCCTGCATCTGCCAGTGAAGTCTTGGCTGCTTTCTCATGGCCACATTTGAGGAATACATATGCATTCAGTTAACTCCTGCTGTGGAATACCTGTCAGTTGTTTATGTTTATTTGTGCTTTCATAAAATGAATACACTCTGTTCCTTCAAGTTGCTCTAGTACAGCAGAGAATCTCAGGTTTTTCCCTGTATGCTCTGTCCTCTAATTCTACAATTTTTTGAAACATCTTAGGCAGTCTCATACCAGCTTTTTCTTCATTCCCATCTCTAGCTTTTGCAGTTTTATCAGCTCTTCTGAATATCTTTTTAAAGATTCCTCTATTTTTCCAGTCTTTTGTAATTTGAGTTGATATACTCCTTCAATGTTTCATTTATTTTAATCTGAGCACATTTGATGTATTTTTTCTTCTAGATTACCGGAAGTCATGTCTTGCACCAAAGCTGGACCTTGAACTGCTTTTTGCTGAACAGCTGCAGAATTCTTCCCAGCAACTGTTTCCTCCTCACCTTTTGTGATCGATTATCTTTCAGTTTCTCCGAATTTCTTTTTTTTACTGGCAACCTGGCAGTAGCTGAAATTTACCCAAAAAGACAAATTCACAGGCTCTGTTTTCTGAGTTTCTGTTTTCACACTGGAAAAGCTGAAATTAAGTTGTTACTCAGTGTGCAGCCATCTTAGAAGGCCCCTGGATCATGGCATTTTTAGAAAAAGTTTTTGAATGTACTGTGGTATCTCCACTACCATCTTAGAGTAGCTTATTTTTTTTCGTTCTAGACATATATACAAGTATAAATGTTTTGTCCAGGAGATCTGCTGATGGAAAAGACATTGGCATATTATAGTTATGGTGGTGATACACAAATCTTTTTCTTTCACCAAGATGATATGGCAAGTGTGTATTCTTTGGCTGATGATTTGGAAGCCATACACTCATGGCTAATTTTAAATTGGTAGAAACTTGACACCTCTAAAATCAAGCCATAGGTAGCTCATGCATTCTTAGGAGACTTCTGTGCACCATCCCCCTTTGCCCAGTTATATTATTTATAGTGGCAACAAGCATGTTTGTTAATAAAGTGCAAATCCTAGGTGTCATTCTAAAATCCAGACTAATACTTTGGGACAAGGTGCCAGAAGTAGAGAATTAGTCATGTTTCCATCTGCAGAACGCATCAAGGATTAAACATCTGAAATCTCCAGTTGATCTCTTGGTTGTTGTTCATACTCTGGTTCTTCAAAGCTGGATTACTGCAATGCCTTACACATAAGACTTTTTAATACTGAATTGAACTGATTACAGATGGTACAGAACTCTGCTTTAAGGCAACATAGGGATACATCATGTTAAAAGCATATTATGCCTGGTCTGCACTTATTGCATCTGATTTTTATATGCCAATACACTATAAGATCATCTACAAGCTATTAATATTAATTTACTTGTCCATTCATGACCTGTGTCTCTGTTACCTAAATGGGCCCTATTTGCGGTGTTGTGCTCAGCTTTTAAGGGGCTGTTGGCAGTTTCATGGGTGTGTCTTGAAACCTCTAGGGTAATAATGTTTACTCTATTGTTAGTCCAGTCTCCTGTAGAACCTTCTGTCATGCTGACTCTGAGTGCCTGTCACTGGTCGACTTCAGGAAGCTACTTAAAACATACTTCTTTTTGTGTGGAATTTAATGTAGTGGGATGAAATTTTGTCTACTAATTGTCAGTCTGAATATTTAATTTATTTGAATGTATGTTTACATTTTTTTGAGTTTTTCTGATTGTTCTCAGTGTTTTGGGTGGAAGTACCTAATTAAAACTGAAGTTGAAATATGTTTATCCTATCCTTATTGCTACTTCTGTTATGGTACATTATACATAATGCATAAAACATGCACATGCATTAAATAACAAGTGTTTTGGTAACAAACTGCCTCATCTGCCACTGTTGAAGAGGCCAGTCAGCACTTAAGCATATATGTTTATGTTCTTGTGTTGTGTTTTTGGCTGATAACTGTTGGGATGATTAGTTTCTTTATTTATTTGGGACCATTTTTTTAACTGAGATACAGGCTTACAACATTATTCACTGGGTCACTGGAGATTGAGGTCACTTATTTGGCTATTATTAATACACATACACCTAGTTAAGTCAACTCAAAGTAAGCACATTATTACAGACTGCAGCTTTTCTTCTTTTCAGACTTGCATTTTTTTTCACTTACAGTTATAAGGCTAGTCTGTATGACTCCCAGACATAAACAGTGGAACCAATAGCACTGGAGAAGACCATCTTTTGATTTTATGACTTTAATAATATAACACATCACATCACAGTATAACATTAGGACTGGCCCTGGGTGAAATAGAGCCCTAGGTAAATGACTCCATGGCACACCTGGCCATAGTACTATATTCCATCTTGTTGCTCATCAGTTCCCCTGCACCTTCCAGTTTCCAGTCTTGGTCTCCCCACACAATCCAGAGTGCTTTCTTGTTTTCTTTTCACATCTTTATGTTATTTTTTAACTTTTTCCTCCTCCCTCCCAACATACCATAAACTACCAAGACTGTACTTTAATACCTGTGGGGGAAATAATTGAATTCAGCATGGGCCTGGGGGTCACTGTGTCTCCAGAACTCATAGATTCTACATTTTCTAACCTTTTGATCCAATGAGGGCTTGAGCAAAAATATGAGTCAGAAATGAAATTCAGTCACATTTTTTATCTCAAAGAAGAAATAAATTGTGTCCAAGGCTTATTGTTCAAATTTGACAAAACAATAGTTCCCAATAAATTAAGACAAAATATGGTATTTTTGAACATGTCATTAGACATGTATAAAAGCAACCTCCACTACCATCTTAGAGTAGCTAAATCACACCTGCCTCCCTACCTCCCCTCTGGTGTTACAGTGGGGAAAAAAATGCAAATAGTCGCAGTCATTTATTTCATAGCATGCCTCCTCACCTCTACCTTGAAAAGTCAAACATATTCTGTGTAGCCCTCTGATATTAGACAGGGACAAAAATGAAAAAAGAAATTGCCACAAAACTATATTCCAACTTGTTGCTGTTAGACATGTACACAGCATGGCTCTTTACCTTAAACCAAAAAATAGGTACCTGTATATATGTCTGATGTTTGACTTTGAAATAATTGGAAAAAATAATAACCACAGTACTGTATTCCAACTTGACAGGGCACTGCATCTAGAAAAGCTGTAACAACCGTCTTTGCACACCCATGAGGTTTAAGAGGAAGGTTAAAGAAACAGTGATCACAGTGTCCCCATCCAGCCTACCGACAAGCTATTGCAACCCTCTGTGCACACCACTGAAGCATGGCTGATTGAAGCAAGCAGAGGTCTTTTGAGGATATGGATGAAAATAGTGCTGTGTATATACACCTGACAGCAACTATGTCTATGACCCTAACATTGTGTATGACCACATTTAAAATCAGTGGTATTATTTTTCCAGACATAGTCACACAAAAACGCACATACTGAAATTGCCTATAATGTGCCGGGTCTGTCACAAAATACATCATACATGTGTATACGTGAGCGTACACACACACATACACACTGCACTCTTACAACTTGTCATTGAGGTATTGGAGGAAACCAGAGCATCTGGATAAAACTCACACAGAAAGAGGAAGGACATGCCATCTCCACAGAAGGAACCACACCTAGGAACATAATTAGAGAACCAGGCAGTGTGACATGGCAATGTTACTTGCTGTGTTAAGTGGTTGCTTTTATACATGTCTAATGACATGTTCAAAAATACCACTTAATATCTACAGTGCTGCTGATACTTGTGATATAAAGTGAAAGAATTTGTGTCCAACCTGTTACTCTTAGATATAGTGTAATCCCCCTAAAACACACACACACACACACACACGCACACCACAGGAGCAGCTCTTTTATACTGATTGTAGCAAATACAGTACATTGTGTGACACTGCTACTGCAAAGCCAGTTAAGTGACTGTTTAACTATGATAAAAGAACAGCAGAAGTCACTTTTATGTATGTATAATCCCTGTGCCCATCAATTACAACTGCTTTATTTACCATGTTCATGCACATAAGCTAGCTTATTTTGATTTTAAAAAGCAAAGTATTCCAATTTGCTTCACATAAATACACATTAGTTGTGCAAAGCCAGAATGACCGCTTAACTTAAGCAAATTACAGCAGGTCAGGATGAGGCTTAGTCACCTTTATTCACAGACAACCCCTGTACCCAGTAATTTTGTTGATTGTGCATACATCAATAGATGTCTGATTTATTTTGTTGACTGTATATACCTCAATAGATGTCTGATTGTAGTAAATACAAAGGTAATAATGGCCATACACATTTGTTTCACATGTATGGCACAGACGTCAGCTGCAGTATTGCACTCCAATTTGGTTCACAAAACAAATACAAATTATAAGTATATTTTATACACACACACAAATATATATATCAAAAATCACAAAAAAAAAAACACTGAAAAAAATAGTTCTCCCCCAAGAAATGCACTCCACCACTCGACAGCTAATTATCACCAAAGAACAGTTTGCATCTACCCTCTCTAAAGCTAGAAACACAGCTTCAGTAGGGCCTGGCAATATACCAGGTTGCCTTCTATAAAGCTTAAATCAGGACTTATTAGTCCTGTTAGGATCTTTATTTAACCACAGCCTCTGGACTGGCTTTGTCCCGATAGAGTGTAGAACAGCAACAGTCATTTCACTGCATAAAGGGAGACCATCTACTGATTCGAGAAATTAGAGACCCATTATTTTAAGCAGTCTTATGCAAGGCCATGCAAAGAATAATTATGGACCTGATAAATAATGACATAGGAGACCTACAAACACTGAACCTGACTCAATTCAGCTTTGTCAAGGGCAGGTCATGTCTACTGAATCTGCTTGATTTCTAACCTAAAATGTGTTTAATTTTTAATATGGCTGCAATACTGACACTGTTGTTAATGCCAGGAAAAATGGTGGCAAACAATCTCAATTGCCACCTTAATTCACATACATCTAAATCCAAGTCAATCACCCTGCCTTGCCTATCCTTTACCAGTTGTTGTAATACCACAAATGTGAACTTGTGGCTTGGATTTTGCATTATATGTCTGGCTAGGGCATTTGTTGACGTAATATTTTTATGTCAGCATTGTGCTCCCTAATTCTATCCTTAAATTGCCTGCTGGTCTTGCCAACATAAAATGCAGGACAATGCTGACACTTAGCCATATAAATAAAATTTTTGCTATTACAATTGAAATGACCATGGAAGTAAAACTTTCTGCCATTAATGAATGCAGTGCAACCTGTCTCACAAATATATGCACATGCATTACATCTACCACATTTGAAATTACCAGGTGTTTTACTGCTGGGATGCAAGTCAATATGGGCCCCCCATTTCCAAAATCTCTTTGAAACATCTGTCTCTTCTATATACAATTCTGGGGGATCCCCCTACCATGTCTACTAAGGAACCATCAGCCACCAACATCTTCCAAATTTTCTGGATGATACGAACCACCCAATCAGAATCTTGGTTAAAGGTGGTGATGACCAACAAATCATTCCCTATTTTCCTTCCTGTCTCTGTCAGGTTGTTCTGTAGCATGCTACAACCATTGTCATTGTCATGGACCACATTCCCACTCAAAATGGCCCTATACACACCCTCAGTTCTTTTACGTCTAACCTCCTCTGCCAGAATTTTGCAAAGAGCCTCGGGATAAACCCTTTTGGTAAATAACCTTGTTATATACTCAAGTTCCAATAAGAAATCTTAGTCAACTGATATCATTCTGGCAGCCCTTACATATTGTCCTTTGACAATAGATTTTTTCTGATGATGGGGGTGCCAACTACCAAATTCTAAGTAAGAACTGAAAAATGTCGGCTTGCTGAAGATATTAGATTTCAAGGTGTTACTCCTATTGTCAATGGTTAAACTAACATCCAGGTACGAGATGTTGACCCTACTATATTCATGGGTGAACTTAAAGAAATCGATCATGTGGTTAATATACTGCAAAAAGTGATTTAATACCTCTTCACTTCCTTCCTTCCTTACCACACAATAAAAATACTATCCAAGAATCTGGTGTAGTGTCTGATGTAAACCCCAAATTTACTGGGGAAAATATGTTCTTGCTCCCAGTTGGACATAATTAAATTTGCATATATGGGGGTGCAAGCCACCCCCATAGCTACACCAGTCACTTGTTTAAAGTATTGTCCCTTAAAATGTAAAATATTATTGTTTAACACCATGTCCATTAGTGTAGTAAGGACATTAACTTCATCCTGATTAAAAAGTTTGGTCTTCCCCCAATTGCGTCCCCAGCCATTCTATCCCAATGTCATGGAGTATTACTGAAAATAAGTTACATATGTCTATAGTAACTAAATGTGTATTCTCAGTAATAATAACTCCATTCAAATGTTCTAAGAATTGCCAAGAATCCTTTGTTATGTAAGGGAAGGCCCCCAACCCCTTTTGCAAGTGGTGGTCCAGATATTTGCTAATGAAACAAGTCTTGGCTCTTTTTGCATCCACAATGTGCCTAAATTGCAAAAATTCAAGGCCCTTGTGGATTTTTGGGATACCAAAAATATTTGGTATAACCGGGTGGTCATTTGCCCCTGATATAACATGTCTTCTATCAGCAAATCTAATTTTCTATAGGCTATATGTATCTTATTGAGGTTGCTTTCACAATATGTGTCTTCAGATAACAATATGTTCATCTTATTGGAATAATTATTACTATCAAGAATCACAACCCCACTACCCTTGTCCGGTTTCATTATCCGGATGCTGGTGTCCCTGGCCAATCCTGACAATAAATCCTTTTCCTCATGTGACATATTGCTGTGGTGTTTATGTGGCCTCTGTCTGTAAATGTCCCTTATAGCTGTTTCATAGACCTTTTTATATGTCCCTATAGTTCCACGCAACGGAGGATTAAAAACGCTAGGTTTCTTCAACATCTCATCTGGCTCTTCATATCTTACCCCATTAAACCATGCCTTTAGGTTAATTTTTCATGTGAATAGCTTTAAATCTATTAGGGTATTCGCCAAATCCCCCCTCCTGCTTGGCTCAAACGTGAATCCCTTTGCTAATAAATCAGTATATATATATATATATATATATATATATATATATAAAACTTATAGATTCATAGATTAGTACTAAGCTAACTGCCCTTGCGAGCCATTTTAAGCTTAGCCAATTATGCCTTGTGAGACTCAAACCCAGGTACCTTGTGTTTGTAAGGCAAACACCTTAACCATTAGGCCACCCTCCCTTATCTTACATGTTCCTCCAGACACTGTACAGAGAAAAAAACAGCACTCTAGCTTCATTCTTTGTTTATTGCAATTTCACTGCTGCTGCATCAAAACTATTAACTCTCGCTAATCTGACTCACTGGTGTAAATTAAAGATGGGAAAGTGTGAGCTTGGGTCCAAGGCATTTAAGTAAATGTTGTCTGCTCCACAAATGAGGCTGATACTTACATCAGGAGCAAGACTACAGATCAAAGCTTTGTGCTTTGACAGAATAATTATGTCTCTTGGGCAGAAGGAAAATCTTGCAAAACTTATAATTCAATTGAGCATCCTATGGTGTATCCTGTTGGCTGTGATGTTATTGTGAACAGTGGCTGGCAGTCACAAGAGTGAGGCCACAGGCCCTATCACAACAAATTGACTCAAGCAGCCTAAGACTGGCACTGAGTTAGAGAGGAGTTTTTCCTCCTCCCTATCTCACAACCTCACACCATCTTGTTAGACTGCTAAAAAAGCTTTTATCTGGAAAATTTTGATTGCTGTGTTTCTCTTCAGAGTGCTAGTATGTACTTCTGTAAGATAAATTTCAAGAAGGTGGTAGTTTATAGAGATATTTTTTGGCCTGTTGACTACTTGTATGTTTCAGGTCTTTTCCTTTGTTTTACCATACAGCATGGAAAAGAAAGAAAGTGTTCAAAAACTGAAGTGCATGGCTAAAATACCCATGGATAGATACACTAAATGTGAAATATGCTTAGCAGAGTCCGGTTTCTTTGAACACAATGACATATTACCTACCTTCACACTTTCAGCTAACAAGGATAGAAAAAATAACCTTTTAATTACTTATCTAATAGTTTAGTAGTTAAAAATAAATGTTTACAATGAAAACAACAAAAATAATGACAGTGAATGTATTTCCTGATGCAAGGTCAGAAAATCCATTTTAAATTTAAGATTAGAAAACATTTAGTAAAAAAGCTCATAGACAGACCTAAAGTTTGTGCAGCTACACTACAGGCTCACTTTAGTCCATTCCGGAATGATGGTACTCCAGTTCATGCTATCTCTAGGGCTTCTCCCAGAGCTTCTGTCTTCACCACTCAAGCCAGTAGAACCTAAGCTGACACTACTCCATATGGTAAAGAGTCTATTTTATATTCCAGGAAGTACAGATTAAGGGTCTTTTCACTTCTTGTTGTGCTATGCTAATCAAAGGAATCTGCTGCTCCTCTCCCTATCTCCAGACCCAGCATTCTGTCAAGTGTGTCTTCTGAGTCTAGACAAAGGATTCCTAGGCCACAAAGTGTCAAATCAGCTAGGTATAGAAGGTCAATATCAGTGGAAGTGAACAACATTAAGATGTGGCAGGCCTTTCTTATGATGTGGCATATATGATTCCAGTCCTTCTCTCCAGCTAACATTATGGTAAGTCGAACTCCTTTTCCAACAGATTTTTCTTCTGTTTGTCCAAGATCTGCCTCACTTTACCTTGCCCCATATCCCATTCAGCTTCAGGCCACCAATAAAATAGTTGCTCTTGACCTCAGCATATTCTTTAGGATCAACTGCAGTTTCATTCTGGAGCCACATCTCTCAACTTTGTCCATCCCCGTTTTGACATTGCTCTCAGCTCTGGGGTTTTTGACATCAGAACCATTGAAATTATGGGACCCTCTGAAGTTGAGGCTTGGGTCATATCTTTAGGATTAGGTGCAATGTTCATTACCTACACTTCATCCCCAAGGTCAGCCTTTTGACCCTCTGTGTTGATGCTGTGTTAGTCTCTGGTTGAGGCTAGTCAGTGCCTTGGTCCCTTGGGGTCAACCCCAATAGCTCAATGGGTGGGCCCAGCACTGGTCCTGGTTTCTTTAGCCCAAACGTCTCGTGTGTGCACCTGTAATAACATAGACATCTACTGTGTCCTCTAAATTGAGGATCTCAAGTGTCTGTAGTGTTGGTCATCAGCATTCAGACAGCAGAGGACAAAGGTACCGGAGGACTTCCTTTAGGTATTAAGGCCTCATCCAGACTAGCTCATTCATCCTTCTTTTCAAAGTCAGGAAGGAAGGCTAGGTGTAAGAGGAAGCATCCTGACTCTCTGGTTTAATCTCCCACAGTGGCTGTAGATTTGGTTGCTGATGAGAATGCTGTTTCCCCCATGCATGACAGGTGACCTCATGTTTACAGAACTCCTGGAGATGATAAGAGTTAAGGTGGGTTGAACACCAGAGACCACCTTCCTCATTCAGACACATTTTGGAGGAAGCTTTTGAATCTGCCATGCCCCACTTTTAGGAAGCCCTCACAGATGACAGTGTAGTTGGGCAGGTATTTCAATCATCTTGAAAGAACCCTATATTGTAGTGTATATGCAGAACAGACCACAATGCATTCACCTACTACCCAAAGACTGGATCTGTTGGGTGCAACCTCCTTAAAATGGATTCTGATCCTGTCATAGCCTTAAAGCAGGCTCCCACTCCACAGAACCCAACCATTCATCCAGCAAATAGAGAGTCTTCTGCATTGGGTAGGATAAGAAAGCAGAATTTATTTATTTACTTTACTTATCCTTTGTAGTACAAGTTCATTCCATTAGGCTGGTGTCCTCTCTTTAGGGGAGACCCAAAATGCTATTTGTACCAGGAGAAATTTAGCCAGGGCATCAAGGAACTTCTCTTTCTCATTCATGAGGATGATTGTGGGTCTTCTGCACCTAGTGCAGTGGCATCTGGGAGTAACTGTGTGCAGTCCAATACAGCAGAACAGTATATTGTTGATGACGGCTAGTGTCTGGTATTAGAAGATTTTGAAAAATTGTTTCAACGCAATTTGTTTCAGATGTCCTTGAGTGGAAATGAAACATCACATGGTACTTTTAATGATAATTCTATTGTTGTTACAACCCTCCAATTGCCAGGTTTGCAGAATGGAATACTATGTGACATGCTTTTGGCAAATGAACCAGGAGACAGGGAAGCAACATCACAGGGTGATATCATGGACAAGGTTCAACAAATGAAGTACACAATAAAGTTATTACTGTTGTAAAAGGTTATAAAGACACATCTGCATTTAAACTTTCCTATGCAACTGTGGTAGCTACAAGAAATGAGAAAGTGCCTGTTAAATAAGGATTTTCTAGGCAAAAATATACAGTAAGCATTCTAACTAAAATGGATAAAGCCATAAATAGTTATGACCTTTGAGACTCTATAGTTTTGTCTTTGGGCATAACTGCTTAAAGATACTTATTTTCTTTGCCAGTGGTTCTAAATAAAATGCAAATAGCAAAGGGGAAACAGGAAACCCCTGTCTGGTTCCTCTGTTCAGACACAACTTATCAGAGAGGAACCCACCCAGTTTGATTTTTGCCTCTGATCACTTACAATCATCTTCTTTCGGCTGTTCCCGTTAGGGGTCGCCACAGCAGATAACCTGTTTCCATTTCTTCCTGTCCTCTGCATCTTGCTCTGTCACACCAACCACCTGCATGTCCTCTCTCACCACATCCATAAACCTTATCTTAGACCTTCCTCTTTTTCTGATACCTGGTAGCTTCATCCTTAGCATCTTTTTCCCAATATACTCAGCATCCCTCCTCAGCACATGTCCAAACCAATGTAATCGTGCCTCTCTGGCTTTGTCTCCAAACCTTCCAACCTGGGCTGACCCTCTAATATACTTATTCCTAATCCTGTCCACCCTCGTCACACCCAGTGCAAATCTTAACATCTTTAATTCTGCCACATCCAGCTCAAACTCCTGCCTTTTTGTCAATGCCACTGTCTCCAACTCATATAACATAGCTGGTCTCACTAACTTCTTGTAGACCTTCCCTTTCACTCTTACAGGTACTCGTCTGTCACAAATCACTCCTGACACTCTTCTCCACCCATTCCATCCTGCCGTACTCTCTTCTTCACCTCTCTTCCACACTCACCGTTACTCTGAACTATTGACCCCAAGTACTTAAACTCATCCACCTTCGCCACCTCTACTCCTTGCATCCTCACCATTCCTCTATCCTCCCTCTCATTCACACACATATATTCTGTCTTAGTCCTGCTGACCTTCATTCCTCTTCTCTCTAGAGCATATCTCCATCTCTCCAGGGTCTCCTCCACCTGTTCCCTACTCTCACTACAGATCATAATGTCATCTGCAAACATCATAGTCCACGGGGACTCCTGTCTGATCTCGTCTGTCAACCCATCCATCACCATTGCAAATAAGAAAGGGCTCAGAGCTGATCCTTGATGTAACCCCACCTCCACCGTAAATGCATCCGTCACTCCCACTGCAGACCTCACCGCTGTCACACTACCCTCGTACATATCCTGTACCACTCTTACATACTTTTCCTGACACTCCTGACTTCCTCATACAATACCACAACTCCTCTCTAGGCACCCTGTCATATGCTTTCTCTAAGTCTACAAAAACACAATGCAACTCCTTCCGACATTCTCTGTACTTCTCCATCAACACTCTCAGAGCAAAGATTGCATATGTAGTGCTCTTTCCTGGCATGAAACCATACTGCTGATCACTAATCATCACGTCCCTTCTTAACCTTGCTTCCACTACTCTTTCCCATAACTTCATGCTGTGACTGATCAATTTAATCCCTCTGTAGTTACTACAGCTCTGCACATCACCCTTATTCTTAAAAATCGGTACCAAAACACTTTTTCTCCATTCCTCAGGCATCCTCTCACTTTCCAAGATTTCATTAAACAATCTGGTTAAAAACTCCACTGCCATTTCACCTAAACACCTCCATGCTTCGACAGGTATATAATCTGGGCCAACAGCCTTTCCATTCTTCATTCTCTTCATAGCTATCCTTACTTCCTCCTTGCTAATCCATTGTACTTCATGATTCACTATCCCTACATCATCCAACCTTCTCTCCCTCTCATTCTCTTCATTCATCACCCCTCAAAGTACTCTTTCCATCTCCTCAACACACACTTACAATAATAAGGTTAATTACAAGGATATGTATCAGGAAATTCAAATGCATCCATTGCCCTATTAATAAAATCCCAACTTACTCTGTTGAACACTGTCTCTGTATCCAGACCAACCAATAAAGCAGTATTTTCTAACATTCTGCTTCCTTCTGGATCATCACCACTGTTCTATTAATGTTGTCAAATGTTTGCCTCCCCTCCAGAAAACAACATTAGTCCATACCTTTTAATTTTGGCATCGCATTTGCCATTCTTTTAGCCATTATTGCCATAATCATGGTGTAAAATTGAAATGGGCCTACATGAAAGTGAATCAGAGATGGGTCCTTACGTTTTTTGGTATCACAGCCATCACAGCTTTTTTCCAGGATGTTGGTTTCTCCCCTCCTTTTAAAATACTGTTAAATAAAACCTTCCTGATTTTTATCTCTTTTTTTCCCCGCCAAGCTTCCACACAAGTTTCCACCAGAATACAATCAATTCCTGAAGACTTTCATGTAGATTGGTTATACATCACCATTTTTATCTCATTTTCTGCTGTCTTAACTAAGTTATGGAGCTTCATCTACCTCAAACCTACGTGTCTAAATCTTCCATAAATATATCTGTGCTTTTTCTTGATTTCCCAATTTATCTGCCTTATACAAATGTTGACATTTCCAAAATATCTGTAATACCTCTACAGGATCTCTGATTATTTTTCTTGTTATAGGCTCCCTGTGTTTGGCAGCAATGCTTTTTCGGTTGCACAAGTCGTACCAAAAGTTTTGTGATCTGGAGTTATTGTAAGTAGTTTTCACATCAGTGGGAGGGATAAAGATTAAAAAAGGAGCAGACACCAATTAGTTCAAGTAGAAACATAGGCAATAACATGCATCTTAGCATAGATAACCTCAATTCCAGTGTTAGCAGCTGTCTGTTTCCATTTAGGAGGGTTAAGCTTCATTATTTGAAGATGTACATAGTTATGTGTGTTTGTATTAAGTTTCACAGGTTATGGGGTGTTCTGGGAGCCTGTTTGTTTTTTGTGGAGTTTTACTAAAACAATATGTCTTGTAGAATATGACATGAGTTCCAAAGTTCATAGTTTAGTACTAAATTCTGTTTTCATACTGGAAAAGCTGAAGTTAAGCTATTTATCAGTATGCAGCCATTTTGGAAGTCCCCCTGCTGATTATATTCATGAATTAAATCACATTATTGTGCAAGCTGGAAGGGTGTCAGTCTTAGATTTTCATTACGAAGTACAACAACTCAGATTAATTGCAATTTATGTTTAGACAGGTCAGAAAGGACAGAACTTTTCAAAAAGCTTAAACCCAATATATTTGCTCTGATCCACTCACTCTTACACCCTCAACACATACCTCTTAAAATTATACCACCATAAAACCACATAACACTCATCTCACTACCTTTGTAGTCAGTACTGCAATATTACTGGAAGTCTTACTCTCACAACTTCTGGTACAAACAAAACGCACACATCCAATCAGTAAAATGTTCCTCTTTCCACAACTTATGCTGTTCTACCTCCTTCTTCTTTCATCTTCATCTCTCTCACCCCTACAACCAATAATAAACATCTTCATACAACAAACAACCGATTAGAATATGCAGTTTTAAGTAAAGGCTTCAGAGAGTTTAAGTGGCAGATACTATTTAATGCCTACAACACACCTGGGTTAAACAATAGTGTGAATTACAAGGTAGTACTACACATGAGGTTTCACTATGAAAAATGTAAATGAATAAATAAGAAATTTTTCATTTTGTTGTATTTGGTTATTTATAAGTATTATTTGTATATGTATATACATTGTTTAATTGTTAATTTTTTTAATGTTTATTAGTTACATTTATTTATTTATTGCATTTGATTACCAGGGTAGTCCACTGGGCCAGAAGAACCCAGTTTCAGTGGAGTCCCGGGAATGGGATGTTTTTATTGGATAATTGACTGCGTTTTTTCAATATATATTGGTGCTAGTTTTTGTAACAGTTGTTCTGATGAAGACCTTTGCGAATGGTCGAAAGCGCTAAATGTTGTGTTTTTGTGGTATTAAATTGACTACGATGCCCGTGTGGTGTCCCTTTCATTCTAGCATAGTGGATTTGCCATTTTGTTTTTATATATTTTTTCACTATTTCAAGGCAACTGAGTGTCTTTTAGTTCTTAAAATACTTTCTGCTATTTTATGAATATAATATTCTGTATGATTATTGTCATTCTCCTTAAGAGACTGCATCCAAAATCCCAATCTCTCTTTGTTTCTTGAGCTTCTCCCCTATATCATCATCATCCCTTTCCACTTTGAATCATAGTTTTCCTCTTGTGCTATATATAAGAGCCTTAACTGTGTTGTTCTAAAATATCCCTTCAAATCGGGTAACCCTAGTCTGCCTTGTTTTAGTGGAAGAATCAGTTTATTCCACTTGACCATTATCTTTCCCTCCCAGATAAAATCCTTCAGCTCTTTTTTAATTGCTACTGACAACTTCTCCTCTGGGTGATAACCTGTGTATAAAACTAAAGGGACTAAAAACACTTTAATTGCTTGTATCTTACTACCCATATCCTCATAACAAAGCTTCCAGTTTCTCAGTTTTTGTGTTATCTTCTTAGTCTCATCCTACATTTTTTAGCTGCCACAATGGAGTCATTAATCCATAAGCCTAAATAGTTAATTTTACCGTTTCCCTATAAACATGGATATTGCTGGATCAATTTGTGTGCGCTTGCATGATTTATCGCTATTGCCTTTGTTTTAGCTTCATTAATTTTGCATCCTGAGAAGATTTGAAACTGTCTTAAAATGTTCCACAACACTGCAATGTCCCTTTCTGGTTTTGTCAGGTATAAAATAATATCATCTGCAAATAGAGTCATGTATGGTATGGTGACCTCCATACCAGTTATATCCCTGAATATCTGAGCCCCTTATTTTCTTTGCCAACAGTTCTAAATATAATGTAAACAACAAAGGTGAAAGAGGACACCCCTGCTGAATCCTCTACTAAAGCAGAAATTATCAGAGAGGACACCACCCACTTTAAGTTTCACCTCTGATACCTCATATATACGCCTAATTAACCTTATAATGTTATCAGGGAAAGCAACTTGTTCCATTGCCCTGCTCAAGAAGTCTCAGCTTACTCTGTCAAATGCTTTCTCTGCATCAAGACCCTCCAACAACAGTAGTATTTTCTTACATTCTGTTTCCCTCTGGGTCATCAGTGTTCTGTTAATGTTATCAAATGTTTGCCTGCCCTCCACAAAGCCACACTGATCCATATCTATCAATTTTGGCATCACTTTTGCCATTCTTTTAGCCATTATAGACAAACACTTTATAATCATGGTTTAGTATTGAAGCTGGATCCAATGGATATTTACCCTCTTTCGTACATTACAGCTATCATCTGTTTCTTCCAGAATGTTGGTACTTCTCTTCCTCTTAAAATACTGTTAAACAGAACCTTCTAGATCTTTATCAGTTTTTTTCCTCCTAGCTTCCACACTTCCACAGGAATACCATCTACTCCTGGGGGCTTTCCTGTAGATTGGCTATACATCACCATTTTTATCTAATCTCCTCCTATCCTAACTGCTAGTAATTAAGCCTCATACTTAATTGCTTGGCATATTTAATTTTTCGTTAAACATTTCCATTTGTACCTTTTCTTGATTTCCACATTTCTCTGCTTTATACAAACTTTCATAAACATTCCAAAATATTTCTAGTACTTCTACAGGATCTTTTATCTTCCTTGTTATAGGCTCCCAAAGCTTGGTAACAGCCCTTCCTACTTTCTGTTGCCTGAGTTGTTGTGCTAAAAGGTTTTGTGCCCTAGAGTCGTTATGAAAAAAATAGTGACAGCAATCTTTCTAAACTCATGTATATTATCTAGATAATCCCCTATTTTCTGTTCAGCATTCTGCAGTTGCTCCTCTTCTTGTTCTGTGGGATTCCCCCTATTCTGCAATACTTTAACATTTTGTCAGTAACTCTAAATAATTCTTGTTACTTCTTAACCATATCTCACCGTCCTTTTTTTCCACCCTAGTTTTAAACTCGACTTTAATTTTATCCCACTCCCTAGCTATATTTTCAGAAGAAATGTCTATCTTCTCCAATAGCTTTTGAATAATTTCCAAAACCCAGTCTGTAAATTCCTCTCTTTTCAACAGGTAGGTGGGAAAGCACCAGTGTCTCATTTTTATTTCATTACCTTGTGTTTTTATTTCAGTTATTATTGGGTCATGATCTGAAATAGTTATCAGATGCATTAGTGCACATGTTCCTCTGAAATATAAATTCTTTCTAGGCTAGCCTAGTTTTTGTATCTTGGAGAATAAATGTATAAATATAAAAAGAAAGAGTTGTGAACTATATTAAAAATTTAGAGTGCAAATAGCTATGCTACAGGAGACACACATGGAAAGAACTGAACATGTGAATTTGCTGAAGAAAGGTTTTCAGAATGGCTATTCAGGAGAATGCCTGGGGCAAAGGAAAAGAGAAGTACTTATATACACCGTGATAGAAGAGGATAAAAAAGACAATAATGGCAGATTAGTAGTACTAAGGGATTACTGGCAAGGGAAGAGTTTTACACTGGCATGTATTTATATTCCACCGAAAACTGCTATAATGCCGTTTAAGAACATTCTGGTTGAAGCTATCAGCTTTCAGCAAGAAATATTACTTATATGTGGGGAGTGGAATTTGATTTACAACACTGAAGATGTGTCTGGGGGCCCAGAAGGGAAAATAAAGAATGGTAGATTTGTTAAAGAAATTTATGAAAATATTTGGCATGGAAGATGTGAATTCAGTACTAGGAGTTCAGAGTGAATTTACATATTATTAACAGAACTCATTCTCCTATATTTCCCTCAATTCACCTTACCTGCATTTTCCTGTGGTTGTTAGTTCCCAGGACATTGTTGATAGTTTTTATCATCAAAGTTTCCTGCTTCTCACAGTGGTCCACTTCGTTCACCTTCACTTTGCTCGGGCTCACTCCACTCCCCTACCCTACCCCCATTCCCCCTCACCCCAGAGTTTATTTCCTTTATACCTAACATACAGTTTCTACACCCCTCTGCCCCTCCTTTCTACCCCTCCCCTCCCATCACCTACACACAAACTGTCACTTCTATCTCTGCCCACCTAATCACATACTTAAACCCTATAATACCTATCTCTCTGCTGATCGTCTCCCTTAATAAACAAACCAGTAAGACTCATCCAACCCTCCTTTCCTTTCTTACATCTACTACTAATTACCCTACTACCTAACCTTACTTGAACTATCTTTTTCCTCTCACTGAGATAGTAGCACACAAGAATCACCTGACCATTCCCACCATATTTCACCTTAGCCACATAATTAAAATACACTTCCTCTATTCCTGGCTTTCAACCCATGTCTCTAATTCCATCTCTCTAAACATTACTACTCACTTATATCCTTTCTGTATTTATCTAGACTATACCTCTACACCATTAGCTTGACCTCCTCCCACCCCACATATCCCATTTTCCACTATGCCAGTCTTCAACTTGTTTCTATCCTTCCTCTCTGCCTCTGCCCTTATCCTCTTAAATAACCTCTCCTCCTACAATTCTCAATTAAAGCCTCACCACCCATCACCAACTTCCATGTATCCTTCAGTTATTCCACAATTCCCACACTAATTTCTGATAGCCTCACCTACCTCTTCTACAACACTCCATCTTCCTAAAATCAAAATTCCCCCTTGCTCTTCAATCTTCCCTAAAAGTAAGATGAAATATTTTTTCATTCTCCCCCATCCTCACAACTCTTTTTCTACTCACACTATACTGCTCCTATCATGAGACATCCATCCCAACCCCGGACCTGAAAACACTTTTTCCTGTAACTCTATGCCCAAATAGCCCAGCTCTCCTCATCCTACCATTCCCATAAAACACATTTCACTGTATTTCATGAACATCAGAAGTATAGCCAATAAAGTCAGTGAATTCCATGCCTGGATGTCCCATCACACTCCTGATATCATAACTCTTTGTGAAACTTGGCTGAAACCCCACATTCCTGACAAAGACTTCCTACCCCCAGGATACAACATCTTGCAGCTAGATAGACCCCAGAAGAAAGGTGGAGTAATTGCCATCATGTTCACTAACCACCTCACAGTAACATCCCTAGATATCTCCACCCCCTCTGCCTCACCAGCAGCACTGCTAATTGCTAACTGCAAAATCAATCCCCACAACATAATCACCATAGCTGCAATTTACATACCTCTGAGTGACAATATCCCTATACTTGAAAATATTCTCTCCTGGCTCAGTCAACACTTAACCTAATGAAATTATAGTCTTGGGTGAAATCAACACTAAATGGCTATCCCTCTCCTCAGACACTCCTAGCTCCTGTATTAATTTACATGGCTTCTTCCAAATAATCTCCACTCCTACTCACTCTAACAAATCAACTAATTCTACCTGTCTTCTTGACTGGATACTTGTCTCTCACCCCCATAAATATCACTTCCCAGATACGCTGCCTGATGCTATCAATGACCACTGTCTGGCCAAAGTCCTCAAATTCTCTCCATATCATACTAAACCACATAAGTACATAGCTTGTCTCAAACTGTCCAGTTTTGACTCTGTTATGTTTAACAACCATCTCTCAGTCATCAACTGCTCCTTCCTTAGACATCTACCCCTAGATGATGCCAGACTAACATTTAATTCCATATTCCTTAACATACTCAACTCCTTTGCCCCCTTATGTACTTTTAGAGTCAAATCAATCATATCCCCTGGCTTACACTCACCTCTCACTCCTTAATGCAAAAAAAAAAAAAAAAGACAAGGCTTGGAGGATCTAGTCCAAAACCAAACCCCCCTCCCACCTCCAGCACTATAAAGAACTTTGCAAACCTACTAAGAAATGCATCTATAATGACAAGAAAAACTTATATAGCAACCCTCCAACCTCATATTTAAATAACTCAAAGAAATTCTGCCACACCACCAACATAATTCTGCATTCAGGTAATCCCTCATCCCCCCAACTGTGCCCCAATAACATTAACACTCCAAACCAACTCCAACCTTAATGCTAACATCCCCATTGACCCTTCCACATTCTCCAACCCCTCTGAGGCCTTTTCTCTGAAAACTGTATCTACCAACTACATTAAATCCTTGCTAGTAAAGCTTAAACCCTGCTCCACCTCTACTGATAATCTAACCCCACTCTTTCTTCAGAAAGCTGCTCTCCCCATCTCTATACTTAACTGTCCCATTACTGAATCTAAAGTACCCACAAGCTGGAAACAATTCTATACCTTACCCATCCACAAGGGAGATAACTCCTCAGAACTTTCCAATTTTAGGCCTATTGCAATTCTATCCCCTCTTTCTAAAATTCTAGAGAAATGTGTACACAAACAAATCCTTCACTTCCTCTTACAAGACAACCTACTTACCCTCACACAGCATGGCTTTCACTATAAACATAGCACCTCCACTGCCCTCACTTCATTCATAAACACCATATCCCAAGCTAGAGAACATAAAAAAACTTGTCTCATGCCTATTTCTCGATCACTCAAAGGCATTCAACACTGTCTCCCACCCCCCCTCCTCTTGCACAAACTCTCTGAGCTAAACCTATCCACTTCCACTATTTCCTGGTTCACTAGATACCTCAATGGCTGACTTCAATCTGTTAAATGGCTTTCTGTAACCTCTTCTGCTCTACTGGTCAAGATGGGTATACCTCAAGGATTAATCCTTGGCCCATTACTGTTTAATATTTTTACCAACCTATTGTTTTTTTACATCTTGCCCACAGTCATCACTTGTGCAGTACACAGACGACTCCACACTTACCATAGCTGATTCTCTCTCTGACTTAAATACAAGGACACAGAGATCCTTCTTATCCATCAAAAACTGGCTCACCAAGCACTAGATAATTCTAAATCCAAAAAATACTAAACTCCTGCTTGTCATCACCAAAACTATGAACCATCTTAAATCTTCTTTCTCCATCTTATCCCTCAATAACATTCCTATCACCATGGAATCACACACCAAACTACTAGCAGTCATCATCAGTGACCATCTTAAATTTTTTCTGCACGTTCTCAACAACATTAAGAAAACCCACCAAAAACTTGGACTCCTTTACAGGAACAAAGTTTTTGTCCAATAAAGCTAAAATCTCCCTAGCCCACGCCTACCTTCTTCTCAGCCTATTCTATGGCTTACAAATCCTCACTAACCTGCAAAGCACTCTCTTAACAAAACTTGAATCCACCTACAATAAACTAGATTCAGATCATTCTTACCACTCTCACCACTGTCTTACTCTTAAAAGGTCAAACTGGCTAGAATTTCCCCACTATCTGCTTCTCTCTCTCTCTCTCTCAGCTTCAAATGATACATTTTATCCTGGTATTGCCCTCCTTTTGTCCCAACATTGCACCTATTGTCTCCTTCTACTCCCCACCAAGATCTCTATGAAGCTCTGAACAAAACCTTCAAATCTACAAACCTAAAACTAAAATAGGATGAAACCTTTACAGTTACTCCCCAGCCCAATCTTGGAATAAACTTCCTTTGGATATTAGAAATATCAATACCCCCTTAAATTCAAAACTGCTACTAAAAATTATCTAAGCAGTACTTGGATCTGTCACTGTAACTACCCTCCTTGACTGTCCATCCCTTACTCTTCACCTACCCCTCACCCAACTACCTTTCTTTCTTCTATCTCTATTCATAAGCTGTACTTTGACTTAGACCCATCTAAGTCAAGCATAAAATTCTACGAGCATGAAGTGACTCTTCAAGTACAGCGATTGTGCTGCATTTCTCACTGCTGTAACTTGGTACTTACTCTCAGCAGTGATTGTGTTACGTGCTCTTATTGATGTTAGAATGTATTTACTCTCTGGGGTCGTTAATCAAGTACTTCATATTATGTTAAATCATTTCTATTATTTGCTGTATCTGAGTTTTGCTATTCTACATGCTTTGTGTAATTCTGGAGTTTTTCTCCACAAGCCTCCACTGAAAAAGGGCTCAGCTCAGTCAGACCTACCCGTTCAACAAATGCCATATAAATAAATAAATATTCCCCAAGATACAAAAACCGGGCAAAGCTAGACAGAATTTACATTTCACAGGAACATGTGCATTTAATTGGAGGTCTTAATACATACCCAATAACTATTTCAGATCATGCGCCAATAATAACTAAAATAAAAACACAGAGTAATGAAATAAAAATGAGACACTGGCACTTTCCCACCTATCCGTTGAAAAGAGAGGAATTTAAGGAATGGGTAGTGGAAATTATTCAGTTATGACAGAAGATAGAAATTTCTTCTGAAAATATAGCTAGGGAGTGGGATAAAATGAAAGTGGAGTTTAAAAACAGGGTGGAAATAAAAGAAAGGGAGATATGGTTAAGAAGTAACAAGAATTATTTAGAGGGACTGACAAATGTTAAAGTATTGCAAAATAGGGGGAATCCCACAGAACAAGAAGAGGAGCAACTGCAGAACGTTAAACAGAAAATAAGGGATTACCTTGATAATATGCATGAGTTTAGAAAGACTGGTGTTAAGCAGCTGTTTTTTGATAATAACTGTAGAGCACAAAAACTTTTAGCACAATGACTCAGGCAACAGAAAGTAGAAAGGGCTGTCACCAAGCTTAGGGAACCTATAACAAGGAAGATAAAAAGAGATCTTGTAGAAATATTAGAAATAATTTGAAAAGTCTATGAAAGTTTGTATAAAGCAGAGAAATATGGAAATCAAGAAAAGGTACAAACAGAAAGGTCTATAGAAGCATTAAATATGACAGGGTTAGAGATAGAGGAGGCTCAATTACTAACAGTTAGGATAGGAGGAGATGAGATAAAAATGGTGATATATAACCAATCTACAGGAAAGCCCCCAGGAATATATGGTATTCCTGTCTAAGTTTGGAAGCTGGGAAGGAAAAAACTGATAAAGATCTGGAAGGTTTTAAGGGTATTTTAAGAGGAGAAGTACCAACATTCTGGAAGAAAGCAGTGGCAGCTGTAATACCTAAAGAGGGTAAAGTTCTATTGGATCCAGCTTCATACATGCCCATGTTAATACATAGGGAAGCAGAATGTAAGAAAATACCACTGTTGTTGGTGGGTCTTGAGGCAGAGAAAGCATTTGACAGAGTAAGCTGGGACTTTATGAGCAGAGCAATGGAAGCATTTGCATTTCCTGATAAAAATATAAGGTTGATCAGGAGGATATATGAGGGATTGGAGGAAAAAAAATTAAAGTGCGTGGGGTCCTCTCTGAGAATTTCTGCTTGAGTAGGGGAACCAAGCAGGGGGTGTCTTCTCTCCCGTTTGTTATTGGCATTATATTTAGAACCACTGGCAAAGAAAAGAAGGGACTCAGAAATTGAAGGATATAATTGGTATGGTAGTCAAGAAAAGCTGGCTCTGTTTGCAGATATCATTATTTTATACCTGGCAAAACCAGAAAGGGACATTACGGTGTTGTGGAACACACTGAGACAGTTTCAAATCTTTTTTTTTTTTTTTTTTTATACAAAATTAATGAAGATAAAACAAAGGCAATAGCAGTAAACTATGTACCCACATACAAATTGATTCAGCAATATCCATATTTATGGTAACATGATAAAATGATGTATTTAAGAGTATGGATTAAAAATGATTCTGGTGTGGCACCAAAGAATATGTGGGAAGATACTAAACAACAGATAATACAAAAAAAAAATCTTGAAAAAGGAAGATCTGTTATATGGATATTGACAGTAAGATACAAGCAGTTAAAATGTTTTTAGTCCCTTTAGTCTTATACAGAGGTCAGGCATATTTTTATCAACCAGAGGAGAAGTTGTGGATAGCAATTAATAAAGAGATGAAGGATTTTATCTGGGAGGGGAAGACAGCAGGAGTCAAGTGGGATAAGCCTATTCTTCAGATAGAACAATGTGGATTGGGATTACCCGATTTGAATGGGTATTTCAGAGCAACAAGGTTAAAGCTTCTATACATAGCACAAGCAGAAAACTTTAATTCAAAATGGAAAAAGATGATGAAACAGGGGGGATGCTCAAGAAAGGAGAGACTGAGATTTTGAATGCAGACCTTTAAGGAGAATAACAATAATCATACAGAATATTATATTCATAAAGTAGCAGAAAGTATTCTAAAAACTAAGCCAACATGGTACTGGAGAAAGGAGATTCTGCAAATAGGGATGATTGCAATTAGGGATACAGACAATAGGCAAGAGGGGGCTGGAATTTAGTAGAGAAAACTAGAAAAGGAACCAAGGTATTTGGAACAAATAATTAGAGAGGGAAAGGTAATGGAATGGGAAGAAGCCATGAATTTATTTGTACTGCAAGTTAGAGATTGCCTTCCCTATCAAGGATTGATATCAGAGTATAGACAAAGAGAAAGAAATAAGAGGGTCCTAAATGAAAAACCAGCACTGGTAGATGTTTTAGTAGAATCTAGAAGACAAGTTGCCATTAAAACGGGAATAATTAGTAGAGCGCATAAAATATTGCATGATAACTATAAGAATCAATCAGAGGAGGTAAGGAGGATTGGGAAGAGAGATTAGATAAGCAATTCACAAAGAAGTAATGGGGGGGTATATGTATGTCTCCTAAATATGCAACAAAATCTAGAAGCTTTAGGATCTTTGCTTGGAAGTGTTTGCACAGGTATTTTTATATAGCAAGTAGACTCCAAAGAATTTGTCAGTTAGACAGCAAATGTTGGAGGTGTGATGGGAAAGAAAAAGGTAACTGGGAACATATTTTCTGGGAATGTAATGAGTTGTCAGACTTTAAAGATTCCCTGCAGAGTGCTCTGACAGAGATACTGGGTAAGCAAATTGGTATACCTAAGGAAATGATTTGTTTGAGCTAGGATACAGACTTGGAATTGCCTAGACATAGTAAGACCTTGCTGAGTCTAATGATGATGGCTGCCAAAAAAACAATTACTAGAAAATGATAATGAAATTCTAAACCAACTTTACTAGAAGTAGTGAGGATAGTAACACAGATAAAACAACTGGAATTAGGATCTTTAGAAAAGGGTAGTAGTAAATTACCTAGGAAAAAAATGCAAATTATGGGATCAATAAGTGCAGAGGAGGAAGGAGGTTTAAAAGAAAGCAGGAATTGAATGAGTTATGTAATGCTTGACTGACAAGGACTGGATATATTTTAAGATATGTATAATGTTTTCAGCTACAGCTGTGTGGCACAGTTTGAAATGTATAACGTTTGTAACTGACATTGTGTCACTATGGTTTATTTTCATTTAAATAAATGTAACATTACCTATGTACTTCATCAAAAAATTATTTTGTCCCTCCAGGGAAAACCACTTTGAAGATGGCTGGGTACAGCAGTTTGAATCTCATGACTACTTTTCCACATTCCCTAAATAATGGAATATATTTATTCCTTTTCTGCCTGGTATACACTGAGTAATCATTCTCCACAAACACTCTACTGTCTCCCACGTTTAGCACTTTATCCTTCTGTCACAGTTTTGTCAGAATCAACTCCTTCTGCTGGTAGGATTGCATCTTTACTATTAATGGTCTAGGTTGTTTTCTAGTAACCAGATTTGGAGCATACACATGATGTGCCCTTTCAATTAACAATCCCTGTTGTGGAATACCCGTCCAGTTGCTTATTTGTGCTTTCATAAAAGTAATACAGTCTGTTCCTTCCAACTTCTCTGGTAGAGCATAAAATCTCAGGTTTTCCCTATGTGCTCTATCTTCCAACTCTATTATTTTTTTGAAACATCTGTTCTTGTGCAGTCTCATATTCAGCCAGCCTTTTTCTCATTTCAAGCTCTGAGTTTTCGAGTTCTGCCACTTTATCTGAATATCTTTTTAAAGCTTCTTCCATTTTTCTACGTTTTCGGAACTCTCTTCTACCTTGTATATAATGTATGGTCAGCTTTATTGCTTGCCTTTATATTTTGCTAATTTTTCTTTTATTGTATTTCATATATTGTACTACTTTGTTATTGTCTTAATATTTAAAACCATTGTTCAGTTTTTTAATTCTGTTTATTATTATTCATTATTTTTACATTTGTTAACCGAGTTAGTCTGACTGGGCCCAGACAGCCCTTTTTCAGCAGAGATCCGAGGAGAAAAGCTTCAGAAAATAATAAAAAAAATAACAATTCAAGTTGTAAGACACTTAGTATAAAAACAGAGAGAAATACACAATATAAATACATACAATGCAAAAGTACAGTATTTTGAGAATGTAGTAACAATATGTTTGAGAAATTTGGTTAGCATTAACTTATTTACAAGGAATGTAGCAATGCCTAGAATAAAAAAAATTCAGAGTAACATTATGGCATAGTACAGCAAAGATGCATTTAATAGTATACGTACTAACTGCAGAGAGAGAGTAATACATGTGGATAGTTTAGGTAGATACCAGGCAAATATTTTAATTGAGAGAAGAAAATTTCATTAGGTAATTTCCTGACAAGTTTAATGTGTACTGTGGAACTTTTCTCCCTGGGCCTCCGCTGAAAATGGGCTCATACCCAGTTGGACTTTCACGGTAAACAAATGTCAAATAAATAAATAAAATTGTGTTGAAATACTCCATCAATGTTTTGTTTATTTTAACCACTTTTGTGTGCAGCTGCTTTATACTCTCCTCTAGGTTAAGTCATGTCTGGAACTTGTAGTGCTTCTTGCTGAACAACTGCAGTACTCCTGTCAGTCTATGTTTCTTTCTCACCTTTTGTAGCTGCTTTTCCTCCAAGTCCTTTATATTTCTGTTTTCCTGGCATCCAGTCAGTGCACTTACTAGCCAGTTACTGAAATTTACCCAAAAATCTCGGTCCACTGGCCTTCTTTGCTAAGTTTCTGTTTTCAAACTGGATTAAGTTGTTACTCAATGTGCAGCCATCTTGGAAATTCTTATGTTTATTAGCACTGAGAAGAGAGATGAGAAGTTCTGCATTTTGGAAGGTTGTTATGTTTGTTTTGAGGTAGGTCAGAAACTTAGACAGTTATTATATACAATTGCAGCGCCTCCCCATTTTTGTGTAGTCTGTCACATCGAATTATACCGTAGCGATGGGATAGAATTTCAACATTTTTTATATGGAGTTTTAGCTGCATTTCAGTAATGACTGTAATATCTGGAGTCTATAGAGGAAATCATGCTTGTAGGTCTGTGTCTTTGTTCAGAATACTATGAATGTTAATGGAAGTAACAAAAAGTTTTGTGGGTGTTGTATAGGAGTTGGGGGCAAAGGATGGTGGAATGATGAGTCTGAGGAGTCAGGGTTGGGATGGATATCACCACAAAGAGTGATTTTGGGGAAAAGAGGATTAGGATTAGTTCATTTTTTAAGAAAGTATATGAATTTATTCCAGTTATGTCAAAGTGAACTGAATGGTTAGATGTTTTTTTGAATGAGCTACCTGATGTGCCATTGAACACCAGCACTGATAAGCTTGCCAAGTTATTTTAGTAGGTGCATCTCATCTTTGACTGCAGGGTACCTCCTAGTAGCTCCAGCAATAGTCTCATATTCTATTATTCTACTCTTTAGGGTTACTATGAGCACAATGAAGTCACATTTGGTACCCATGGAGCCAATTGCATTTGTTGGAAATGATTTTGTTGTACTGTTGTGTCAAGCATTTCTCCTTCCAGATCTTTCTCTCCAGCTCATATTGTCTTAGATTCTTTAAAGTCAGGCTGTCACAGCCAGACACTTGTCTTTCAGGCACTCAGACTCATGGCAGTTTCAGTATTCATGGCCCCAAAAGCCTTCTACCACTTGCGCATGTTACAATGAGCACTCAGATTTTAGTGAAACCAGTTACTTTTGGACTTGCCAATCAAGATAGCTTAAAATTCAAGGATAATGTCAGCTGGTAGATTTAACAGTCCAGCCTGTCTCTAGGCAGACCCTTCTAAGCCTCCATCCCTACTGTGACAGTCAACACAGATGCTTCTGTTCTAGGGTGTGAGTATTTTCAGTAGAAAGCACACCAAGTGGCATCATCACAGAGGTCTGAATGCACATAAATGTTCTTGATGAGGATGATCTTTCTTACCTTCTGGTGTTCCAGGACTCCTTTCCCCTAATGTGATATTGTGTGCACACAGACAATATGGCTGTGGTACAGTACATCAACAAGCAGGGAGGAGTCCATTCTGTTCCCCTCGGTTGGGAGGCAATGAGAGACTGGTAAAGGGCCTTTGCAACCGATTATCTTCTTACTGGCAGCCATATCCTGAGAACAGTCTATTAGTGGACTAGCTCAGGCATGTTGCCCTGCTTGAGGGCTCTGATTGCACTTGTAACATGTCAACTGTTTGATGCTTGTTGAAGCCTTGTTGTTATATTTTTTTACATCCCCAACTGACACCAAATGCAGCAACATTTGTCTTATTCATCCTTTTCTCACTTTTTTCCCCAATTTCTAGAGAAGGCTAAAATGTGCAAAGCAAAAGTTATTTATATATAATTCCTCTTTGGCCTCAACAAGTGGGTTTCTCCTCTTGTGGCCTTAAGCATTTATATCTGAGGTCAATCAGGTGATTTTGAACTCACTTGTCCAGCAAAGCCTCAACTGGATCTTCACTCTCTGTGGCTAACTGTATGGTTAGTCCCCTTCTACGGATGGCCAGGAGTGCTTCCTAACAGGAAAAAGTGCATTAAATCTGTACCTCTGTTCAGAGGCCAAAGACAAGGAAAACAGAGTAAGTGAAATCATTTTCTAATTAGAGCTATGAGAATAAGTGGACTCATTTTTGCATTTAGGCTACAGCCCAAGCAAAGATCCTTTCCCTGTTCCAATACCATTTGCTCTTTTTTAAACATCTTTATTATTTGATCTTAGCAAAAAAAACTTTAAACTATAACATGAGTTCAGGTTCATTAACAGAGAAAACAAACTCTTTTCTTCTTCTTTTTCATCATGCAGCATAAATATGTTTTTTAACACTTTTCATTCCCTTCAGGATTACATTAATTGCACAGTTAATGTCTTCCCTTAAACCTCACTCCTCCTCCTCCTGAAAATTATTCTGCATGCTTGGCTCCCACACATTTAATTTATTTCTATCAAATGTAATCATTTCCTTTTCTAGAGATCTTGCCTCCATTTTTTCAATATCATTTAAAATATTCAAAGCTTCTGTTATGACTGGTATAGATTTTTATTTTTATTTTCCAGTTACTACTTTTTTGACAACTAATAACATTAAATGTAGTAAGGCCTGACTGTATCTATGGACTTTAGACCTATATTCCAAATCAAAAGAATCATTTACTTAGTTACTACAATTTGATCCCCCAATATTTCAGTCAAATTATTCTATAGGGACCTAATTTGTTAAGCAGACTGCTTAATGGGTTAAGGGCAAGACAAAAGAACAGTGGTGACAGAGAGCCACCCTGGAATATCCCCCTTTGAATTCTTGTCCCTGGAATAATAATTTTTACTTTATCATGGCTTAACTGCAAAGTGGTTTGCCACTGTTTCATGGTCACTCTAATGTAATCAATCACTGTAGGGAGTATCTTATACATTTTTAAGCACACCTTTATCCATGAATATGGGATACTGTCAAATGCTTTTTTGTAGTCTATCCATGCCATAATTAGTTTTTTTCCCCTTTTTACAGTACTCTATTAAGAGTTTATTTAACAACAAATTACCCTTTATTCTATATTACTTTCATTACCATGACTGAATTTTTTTCTAAATTGCTATAGACTCTGTCACTATCAGTTCCAGTGTATAGTTTATATGTCATTGGAAGGCAAGTTATTGGTCTATAGTTTTTAGGATAGCTTGCAGGTCCATTCTTACATAGGAGCATTATTTTTCCTGTTGTTAACCAGGCTGGTGTCTGTTTGGGGTGTGCATATAAATAATTCTTAATCATGGCTACATTTTCATGCAAAGATGTTAATCCTTTAAGCCAGAAGTTAGGTACTGCATCTGGACCTGGGGTTTTCCAATTAGGAGCTTTTCTTAACTTTGCTTCAATCTCTCTGGCCATTCCTTCATAACATTTCATATCCTGTACATTTGAACTTCATATTCTTTCTTTTACTTCTTCTATTAATTTAGCATCATTGTTATGTTTCACAGGATCTTCACAGATATTTTTCCAATATTTCTTTCAGTCATAGTCTAAGCACCACCTTCATCCCAGCTGGCCACCATTATCCCCTTGCACAAAGGTGGTGCTTCCACTGACCCCGGGAACTATAGCTCTATTAGCCTGACTAGCCTTATCTGCAAGGCCATGGAATGAATCATCATGGACAAAAAAGGCAGCCACAAAGATATTCAAAAAGAAATATAGGCAAAGGCATCCAGATATGGAAAATTTCCAATAAAGAAAGTAATACACTTAGAGGGAATGTAGAAAAGAAGATTAGTAAAGTAGAAGTTAAAAAATAGAAGTTGAAGTTATAGAATGCCTGCGAAGTCAAGGATTTGATGTAGAAGGTCTAACACAGCTTACATCACAGCACGATGGAATGAGCCCCCAAAGTAAGGAGAAATAGGAAGATCAGGAGACATTCGAAGAAGAAATATGGACATGGGAAAGAAAAGGAGATTTAATATGGTGTAATATTTATGCAAAGGGGAAAGCAAAACTAATCAATACAAAAAGAGAAGCACCAAATATATTTGAAGAGAAATACAGGCAAAGGAATCTGGACATGGAAAACTTTACAATACAAAAATAAGAAAACAAAGAGGAAAAGTAGAAAAGGAGATCAGTAATAGAGAACTTAAAGAAATAGAAACTGAGGTTATGGAGTACCTGTGAAGTGAAGGATTCAGTGTAGAAAATCCAACTCAGAAAGCACCACAGCAGGATAGAGCAATAGACATCCAAATTAAGGAGAAACCAGTGGAACAGGAAACAACTGGTCAGTTGCCATATGAAGATATTTTGGAGCCTTCCACAGGAAACCAGTATAAACATTCACTTGAAGCTGGACAGCATAGGAAACTGTGTCAACTCTCAAGCAGTCAACGTGGATGAGGGATAGGCCAGTGAGTCCCGATATGACAGGGCAATGGATGACACAGGATGAAATTGAAGAGAATGTGCCACAGGAAGATGCTATATAACTTTCTACAGAATGCCCGCAGAAAATGGAGAACAAAATATGTGCCCTCACTTTAGAAGAAAATGAGCTAAGAGTAGAGTAGCTTGATTTAATAGAGATAGCTAGACATATTAAGATCAACGAAAGAAATAGAATGAAAAAGGTCAATTAAAATCCCAAAATCCAGATGTCTGATAAAACAAATGAACACATTAATTAGGACTGTCCATAGAGATCCGTGCGATATAACAGAAGTAAACAGGATATATTACTGTGCAGCAAAATTAATAACAGATAAAATTCTACCACAAGAATACAGGGTAGTAAGGGAAAGGAATGGGAGAAATTGAATATCATCATGGAATTACTGAATAGAGAAAACTATAAAGCAATTAAGACAAGAATTGTCACTGTTAGAGGAGTATAGAAGAGGGAACAGATCAACAAAATACTCAGAAAGATAGACATGATTAAAGCAATGCACAATATTATAAGGATCAAGAGTTATCACGCACTATCGCAAATAAACTAAAAATATCAGCACAGGCAGAAAAAACTTAAAAAAATACACATAAATATTATGGAAAAGTACAAAATAAGCAATTTATTGATGCCTCCAAAAAGTTTTATAGAGAATTGGGAAACAAGGTAAAAGGAATTGAAAGACCACTCAAAAAAGAAGAAATAGATACATTTTGGAGAAGTATGTATGAAGATCCTGTGGAACATAACAAAGATGTTAAATGGATAGAACAAATAAAAGAAAGAATAAGAAGTTCAAAGGTACAGGATATGAAATGGGATGAAGTAACAGCCAGAGAGAGAGATTGAAACAAAGTTAAGAAAAGCCTCTAATTGGAAAACACCAGGCCCAGATGCAGTACCTAACTTCTGGTTAAAACTATTAACAACTTTGCATGAATATTTACCCATGACTAACAACTATTTATATGCATACCCTGAACAGACACCAACCTGGCTAACTACAGGAAAAACAATGTTCCTACTTAACAGTGAACATGCAAGCTACCTTAAAATTACAGACCAATAAATTGCTTTCCAACTACATATAAACTATACACTGGAATTGATGCCGACAGAGTTTATAGTAATTTAGAAGAAAACTCAATCATGGCAATAGAGCAATAAAAGAAAGTCATATGGAACAAAGGATCATTTGTTGCTACATAAAGTCATAATGGAGAACTGTAAAAAAGTGAAAGAAACTAAGTATGGCATGGATTGACTACAAAAAGCATTTGTCAGCATTGATTTGATATCCACATTCATGGATAAAAGAGTGCTGAAAAATGTATAAGATGCATCCTACACTGATCAACTACATTACAGTGACCATGAAACAGTGGCAGGCCACCTTGCAATTAAGACATGATAAAGCACAAATTATTATTCAAGGCTCAAAAATCCAAAGGGGATTGTTCCAGGGTGGCTCCCTGTCACCTCTGCTATTCTGCCTTGCCCTTAGCCCATTAGGCTATCTACTTAACAGATTAGGCCATGGTTATAACTTGGCTCCTAGAAAACAACAAAATGTAAATACTTCTCATCTTCTCTTTGTCGATGATTTAAAACTGTATAGCTTATCAAGTGAGGAACTGAAAGCACAACTACAAGTAGTCAAAACTTTTTTGGATGATAAAAGAATGTAATTTGTCTTGATAAATGTGCAAAAGCAACCTTTAAAGCAAGAAAGCTGCAGCAACAATAAAACATCAGTTTGGGACAAGAATGTGATATAAAAGAACTTGAGCAAGAGGGAGTGTATACATATTTGGGAATTGATGAAGGATCAACAATAAAACATGAACAAATGCAAATAAAACTTAGTAAGGAATATTTTAGAAGACTTAAATTAATCCTGAAAGCAGTGTTGACATCTAAGAACAACATTCAAGCTATAAACCAATTTGCTCTTCCTGTCCTAACTTACAGTTTTGGAGTTATTGAATGGCTCCAAAATGTGTTGGATAGATTAGATAGGAAAAGAAGAAGGATGCTTTATGGTTACCAAATGATTTATAAAACTCAGTGCATACCAAGATTATATATTCCCTGTTCTGAAGGAAGTATGGACTGCCTTGAAATTGATTACATAAACAGATCTGCAGTCGGGGGACTGCACCCATATCTGCTTCACAGGACCCAAATGTAGTGAAAGTTTTGAAACATGAGGAGAATAAATGTAAGATGACTTCCCTGCTTAATCTAGCAGAAGCATATTGACATCAAGCAGGAATGGAAATTAAACCAATGTGGAAGAAAGATACCCAGACAGTTCCAATAGTAGTAGCAGCAACGTGTCTTATAAAAAAAGAATCTACAATCGTATTTAGATATGTTACCAATACATGTAACTCCATATGAATTGCAGGAGTCATTGCTGGGCACTTCTGGCTGACATGAAAGATTGAAACAATACTAGTTTCTTGAACTTTAATCGTACTTTGACTTATGAATGGGATCCATTCCCATCATGGTAATAGAAACCCAAAAGACTTGGAGAAAATAAAAAGTGAGAGACCTTGTCAACAAAGATATAAGTAATCTCCAAACACTTGACCCTACTCAGTTTGGAATTATCAAAGGGAGATCATGCCTGTTAAACCTGGTGTACTTCTTTGAGACAGTCACCAAGGCCCTAAATGATCTGTGTATACAGCCTACCTAGACATAGCCATTATCCCCGACTCAGGCATCATTGGCAAACTCACCTAGCTAGGTATCAACCCTGATATCATTAGGTGGGTCGCTAACTGGCTCACTGAAAGAACCCATACAGTCAAAAAAGGGGAGCCTACCTCCAACAGCAGATCAGTAACCAGTGGTGTTCCACATGGATCAGTCCTGGGACCTCTAGTGTTCAGAATCTATTTCTCCAAAGTACAAGCAAAAACTAAAGGTCTGTGGCTGACAAAGTTTGCTGACAACTGCAAACTGGGAGTGGTCATAGAAACTCCAAATTATGTCAACATCCTATAAGAGGGTCTTAAGCAAACAAATGATTGGTGACAAAGTCATGGCCTTAAACTCAATGTAAAAAATGCATTATCATCCCTTTCAGTAAGAGTAATGTTCCTTCTAACTACCACATCAATAGCAACACCCTAAGTATGCACTCAAGTGGTGAGAGACCTGGGCACACAGAATGACAGAAATCTTACCGTTGATCACCATGTCTCTACAGTGGTAAAAAGGGCATTCTGTATTGTTCATCTCATAAGTAAGGGCATTGCCTCCAGAAAAAAAAAGTTATAATCCCACCTGTACTTTTCCCTCATCAGGACAGTAATTGAGTACAACCCCTCCCCTGTTGGTATGTAATTTTCCAAGCACCTGCAGCAATTGAACAGACCACAGAGATTCCTCACAAGGAAAAGTTAAGGTTTTCAGCATCTATTCTATGTGGATGTGCTAAAATCATTGTCACTTTATTCTGTTTCATACAGACTACTCAGAGGTGATCTCTGTCTTGTATATAAGGCAATCTCTGACCCTGCTTTACTGGAAATGCCGCATATTCACAAATCAAATGGCAGATGGGTACTCGCTCTAAAGACCTTAACCTGGTATGTAAAATTAATAGAACCTATTGGAGGGACAGATTTGTTTCCCAGAGGTTACCACAGCTCTGGAACAGACTCCCACTTTATGTCAAACAGAGCACCTTATTAGCCCTCTTCAAATGCAATTTGAATGATTGGAGGGGTAACCATAAATTCACCACGGGGGTCCCACCTGTCTCTCTCTTGGACAGGGGCAATAGATGATGTCCATGGAAACAAGGGTAGAACTTGGCTAGGCTTGTATGTACCCTATGGGCATTAGTCTAGTAACTTCCTATGATCCAAAATGTATCCATTTCTTCTTTTTTGGTGGTGCTTCAATTTCTTTAGCCTTGTTTCCCAATTTGCTATAAAACTTTTTTGGGTCATCAATAAATTGCTTATTTTGTACATTTACTTTATATTTATCTACATATCTTCTAAGTTTTTCTGCCTGTGCTGATATTTTTAGTTTATTTGTGATAGTGCATGATAGCCCTTGATCTGTTATATTACTGCATTTTTCTTTTATCAAGTCTATCTTTCTGAGCATTTTTGTTGATCTGTTTCCTCTTCTATACTCTTCTAACAGTGACACTTCTTCTCTTAATTGCTTTATAGTTTTCTCTATTCAATGATTCCATGATGGCATTCAGTTTCTCCTCTTCCTTTCCACGAGTACCCTGTGTTTCTGTATTAAGACTTTATATGTTATTAAGTTAGCTGCACAGTAATATATCTTATTTACTTCTGTTATATTGCATGAATCTCTATGGACAGTCCTGAATACTGTGTTCATTTGTTGTATCAAACTTCTAACTTTTTGGGTTTTATTGACCTTCTGTAGTCTATTTCTTTCACTGATCTTGATGTGTCTGTCCATCTCTATTAAATCAAGCAACTCTTCTCTTAGATAATTTCTTCTAAACTGAGGGCACATTCTTTGTTCTCCATTTCCCGCGGCCATTCTACAGAAAATTCCAGAACATCTTCCTGTATCACATTCTCTTCAGTTTCATCCTTTGTCATCTGTTGCTCTTTTATATAGGAACTCACTGGCCTAGCAGTCCACAACATGGACTGTGCCACAATTTGCTGTTCCTTCTCTTGCTGTCCAACTCCAGCTGAATGTTCGTACTGGTTTCCTGTGGAAGGCTCCAAAGTATCTTCATATGGCAACTGATCAGATATGCTATCTGTATGATTATTACTTTCCTTAAGGACTTGCACAGTACTGTGGTGCTCAAGATCTCAGACCTTTGACCCTGGTCTTAAGGTATTAATTTTTTTGGATATACAATAAATGTTAATCAATAGTATTATGTCTAATTGCAAGATACAGCACAATCCACATCATCTCATTTCAGTAACTGCTGAACTTTGTATTACAAACACATTATTTACAGGTTTTGGTGGATAATATAGTATGGTAAGGCTTATACTAGCAATCGCCGTTGTTAAGTAAATGACGTATCACACCATTGTACAACACACTTTTGCTCCCATATCAGAAAAAAAAAAACTTTTACAATTCACATAAAAGAAAGCAAGAAAAGAAAATATGTATACTATGCACAAACCGCTGCACCAGTGCAAAAAATGGGAAAGAAGGTCTACCATGTGCCAGACTCTTTAAATGTCAAGTCTTCCTATTTATGATTCCCCCTAACTACTGTACCCAGGGTTACCTTCAGTAAGTCATTTTTTGTTTTTTTCCCCCTCCTTCCTATTCTTTGCCCTTCTTCACTTTCTCCAACAATTATTTTATTTCATCTACTTTTGGTTGTTCTTTATTTTTCCATTTCCTGGTTACTGCTTTGTTCTCCATCAACAATACTGTCCATATTACCTCTCAAAACAGTTTTTTCAATCCTACCCTTCATTCATAGCCTAAGAAGAAGTGAGGCATAATTTAAGAGATGTCTACCAACTTTTTTGATTACTTGCTCTGGGTTATCTCTAAATCTATCAGACCTCACAGTTGGACTGTAAAAATATTTCTGTAAATAGTTCCAAAGAAAATACAGAATTTGCTTGTCCTTAATGCCTTTTCTGGTAATGAACACAATACTTGCCAGTCAACTTCCCTCACTTTGCAGTAAGACTCCCCACTTGGATCTCATTTTCTTACTTTCTTCCTGTCTCTTTTCCTACAGTAGTTTGTACAATTTTGCCAACACCTCTTGCAACTCTTCCTTCTTTCTTTTGCCCTGTGACCAAATACACCAAATGTGGCCTATTTTCTTTAAGTGCATTTGTTTTAGATGCAGCAATTTCCTCTTTTTGCAGGGTAACGTAGAGAAAGACCTTGGTGTAACTCAAATTTGTCCCTCATTTCTTCCCACCTTAAGACCATCTCACCTATCAGTAGTTGTTCCCAAGATTTTACCCTTTATCATAAATTCCAGTCTGTAGTACAGAACCTTTGTATCTTCCATTAGTTTTGCCCACTAAAAAAACTGACTCACTTCGATGGAAATCAGACTTTACACTGGGAGATTTATTTATTTATTTTGCTGAAGCTACATTTGTTGCTTTAAAGCAGTCTTTCTAGGACACCCTAATCTGGAGCATTTGCTTCCATTTAAAGGAGTATTTCTGATCATTAAATCTGGTCATAACACTTAAGTGCATCACACTGAAAGATCTATCAGTCACTGGCACTCCAAAACCCCCCTGTTCCTTTGTAGGTGTGACTCTATCCCATTTTACCTGTGGTTTCTCATCAGGCCAAGGGGAAATCCCTCCTCCAGTGTCTTAACATTTACACAATTACCTGTTATGGTCAAAAATAACCTTATGCAAAACAGTTCAGCAGAGTAGAATGATCTCCTTTACTGTAAAAGAACATATGTACATGGGGGACTAAGCAATCAAGGTTGTCTCCCAGAACAAAGAAATTGTAATAATTTTATATTGTAAAAGCTTATGAACAAACATTTTGCTGTCTATCAGACTATAACCACTGACCAATTAAAACTAAAAATGTCTGTACTGTTTTGCTTACTAAGAATCTACAGTCCCCTTATCTGTGCCTTTCCTTATTAGGCACACCTTCCGATCTTCCATGTTGTCACTTACAAAATACCAGGACAGTGAAAGAAAATTCAAGACAGGCCTCAGCTGTCAAGGGCCATCTTCACCCAATATGGATTCTATTTCTAAAGAAAGAACTGCAAGGAAAAACCTAGCCAAGCTTGAGTTTTCACTGTGTGATATCTTAAACCTCCTGTAATAGGATGGTGCAGTGGTTTGTGCTGTCTCCATGCAGCAAGAGGTTCGCCGATTCGAGTCTTGGCTGGGGTGCCTTTTGTGCAGAGTCTGCATGTCCTTCCTGCATTTGTGTTTGTTTCCTCCAGGTGCTCTGGTTTCCTCCTATGTTACAAAGACATGCATCTGGAGTTTTTCTCCCTGGGCCTCCATTGAAAATTGGCTCGTTCCAAGTTAGACTTTACTGGTAAACAAATGTTAAATAAATAAATAAAAGAGGGAAATGGGATATATGCAAATTACCCCGTGTTTCAGCTATATGGCTTCTGAATGCGTGCATGACTTTTTACCTTTTCTTTTTAAGTCTTTGTGGATACATTCAGGAGTATTATACAAGACATTGAACCTTTTCCCTTCTTATAGTTCCCCTGTGTCAGTCTCTCATCTGATGCCGTGAAGCATCGCTCAAATAAAGTCAAATATTTTTTTTAATGAGTGAACAATAAAAAGAAGTTATGTACTCACCATAACTTTTCATTTGAGTAGTTCTACTTCATTTGTCTTCAACCTGTGGGATACCGGATCCGAGCCGGCAATCTCACTAGCATCTGCTCTGAGCTCCAAGCTCCTCCCCTTACCCATAATACACCTCCACTACCTTCCAACCCCCAGATCAAGTTTGCTGATCCTTATACTGATAACCCGGCCTGAAAAAATATTTATGACCTACAACTTCAGCCGGCAGGCTGTTCACATAACAAGGTCAGGGGGAAGGAGGGAGGGACAGTTGAAGACAAATGAAGTAGAACTATTCAGATGCAATGTTATGGTGAGTACATAACTCTTCTTTATCTGAAGTAGTTTACTTCATTTGGTCTTCAACTTGTGGGACAGAGTCCCCAAGCTAATAAACTCCTGGGTGGTCCTCATGGAAGGATATTCCGGAGCACCGTGGAACCAAAGGATGCTGTCCTTCTAGAAGTCAAATCCAAAGTGAGAAATAAAGGTATGAGATGAGGACCAAGTAGCTACAGAACAAATATCATCCAATGAGACTCTAGACCAAAATGCCACAGAAGTAACCATGGATCTAGTGGAATGAGCATTCACCTGACCTGGAGGAGACATGCCTCTGTCCTTATAGACCTGAAGGATGCATAAGGAAATCCACCTAGCAATAGTAACCTTGGAGATAGGTTTTCCCAAAAAGGGTTTATAGAAGGACACACAGTTGATCGGATCTACGAAAATTTTTGGTCCTGTGTAAATAAAATTGTAACTGTCTATGAACATCCAACAAGTGGAGTTTGTATTCCATTTTGTTAGCAAAATTAGGAAAGAAAACCAGTAAATTGATGGTTTGATTGATATTAACTTGTGATGCCACCTTAGGAAGAAAGGGCGGATTGGTTCGAAGGGAAACCCTATCTTTATGGAAAATCATAGATGGACAAGGCTTGCAATTCTGAAACCCTCTTAGTAGAAGTGATAGCCACCAAGAATTTTCCAGGATAAGAATTTTAGATCTGTGGTTGCAGCAGGTTCAAAAGGCGGAGTGACCAAAGCTTGAAAAACCATAGTAAGGTCCCATGGGGGAACAGGATCCTTGACCGGGGGGGTATAACAGAAAAGTCCCTTTGATAAGGGCTTTACACAGTCTGGAAAAGGCTAGTGAGGCCGAATTCTCACCAACATGAAAATTAGAAATGGCAGCCAATTGAACTCTTATAGTAGAAGAACTAGATCCCTGTTGAGAAATATTAGCTAGGAAATCAAGAATGGCAGAAATAGGAGCCGTGAAGGGGACTAAACTCCTTTGCGAAGCCCAAAAGGAAAAATGTTTCCATTTGCTGCAGTAAACCTTCTGGGTTGAAGACTTATGAGCAGAATAGACCTAAAGATCCAGGGCGGAGCCAGAAGGTGAGACCAAAGGAAGGGAAACCATATCTGGCAAGGCCAAAATGGGGCAATGAAGATCACTTTGCTCCCCAGTCGACGAGCTTTCTGTAGAAACCTCAGAATAAGAGGTACTGGAGGGTAAGCATACAGAAGACTGGGAGGCCAAGCATAGACTAGAGCATCTCGGGTGACTCCTCCGGCAGGGTGTTCTGAGCAAAAAAACTCACTGGACTTCATGTTGGAAGGAGATGCAAAGAGATCACAGCAAGGCTGATCTCACTTCAGGAAGATCTGCTCCGCTACTGATTGACTCAGAGACCACTCGTAAGGCATCATAATAGTCTGAATTAACCTGTCTGCTAGAATGTTGGACCATCCTGGAATGTGCATTGCTATGAAAAAACGACCAGTGGAGATCGCCCATTCCCATGCTATCATGGCCTCGTGACAAAGGGGGTAAAATCTGGTCCCTCCCTGTTTGTTGATGTACCAGACCACTAACATGTTGTCTGATTGAATTGCAATGGTTCCCAGAGGAAGAAAGGCATGAAGGGCCTGCAATGCCAAAAGGACCGCCCTCATCTCTAGAATGTGTATACGCAAGCTGGTCTCTACAGGGGACCACAGGCCTTGGACTGTCCAGCCCGAACAATGCCCCCCCCAAGTTGGGAGGCATCCGTGGTCACTGTGGCTTGGACGGGGGTTGAAACAAAGGGTCGTCCCTCCAGGATCTCCGGAGAGCACACCCACCACAGAAGGGACGACCAACAGACTCAACTGAGTTGTACTGGATATGATAATGGAAGTTCCAACAGGGACCATTGCACAGCTAGTGTCCACTGTAGAATTCTCATATGTAACAGGGTGCATGGAAGAAGCGTTATGGTCGCCGCCATTGAATACTGATCCTGCTGATGGAAGATGAGAATGGTAGAACAGAGAGACATGCATTCTCAGGTTTTGTAATCTCTCTGTGGTCAGGAAGATTTTGCACTGTAAGGTGTCTGTCCTTGCCCCCAATGTAGTCTATCACCTGGACAGGATTTAGAAGTAATTTGGATGCACTGATTGTGATCCCCAAATGCAGGGCGAGCTTTAAGAAATAATACCTGGTTTGAGAAAGTAGACGCCTGGTGGGAGCAGTGAGGAGCCAATCATCCAGGTATGGGTAGACCTGAATCCCATGAAGCCTCAGGTGAGCCGCTATTACCGACATCACTTTGGTGAACACCCTGGGGGCTGTGGTGAGACCAAAGGGTAGGGCTCAGAATTGGTAATGATTGACTCCAAGCCAGAAGCATAGGAACCTCCTCTGTGCTTTTTTATGTGATAGTAGGCATCCTGGAGATCTAACGAGCACATCCAGTCTCTCTCTTGCAGGTGCAGCATGATGGACTGTAGTCAATTCAGAACGTTTCTTTGGCAACTGACAGGTTCAGGATAGATAGGTCCAGAATGGGTCTTAAGTCCCCCGTTTTCTTTGGCATCAAAAAGAACCTGGAGTAGAAGCCCGATCCGGACTGATCTGGGGGGACGGATTCGATGGCTCATTTTCCTAGCAGCTTGGAAATTTCCTGTGCTGCTGCCTCCCTTTGCGTGGGTGGTACATCCAGGAGGTGTTTGGGAGGAACCACAAATGGAATAAAGTGTCCTCTGGATATGGTCTGAAGCACCCAGTGGTCTGATGTAACGAACTCCCATGCCGCCAGGTGCAATGACAATCATCCCCAGACTGTCTCCAGAGTAGAGCAGTTGGGCAACCCCTCAGGGTTGCTGTCCAGGCCTGTCCGAGAAAGGTTCTCGAGACCCAAAATTCCTTGGACCCCTCTGTGTCTGGGCCAGTGTCCATTCTGTCCTCCTCTGCCCCTGGGGGAAGAAGAGCCCTGAGTGTCCCATTAATACTGTGACTTCCAGAACCACTTCCTCTTTTGCCCTCTCTGATTCTGGGAAAAGGATCTTTGAGGGTTCGAGAAGCAGATTCCGACAGCAGACAGTGTCTTCCCGTCCTTCTCACTCTGGATTAAAGTCTCTTTGACGGTCTTACCAAAAAGAGTAGAGCCATCATAACGGGCACTGGCAAAGGATGCCTTGAAAGGTTCTGAAAACTAACATAGTCTGAGCCGGGCGTTGCGCCTCATGGACATGCCAGACGCAGGCCCCTAGCCACTCCTTCAGTAGCATGTGAAAGGAGTCACATGGACGTGCTGGAGACTGCTTTCAAAGTGGCCATCCTCACAGAGAATGGGTCCCTGTCCTCCTGCAACATGGACTTAGGAGGAGACTCCGCCAGCTTCTTGACCAGGTCATGCTGGATTCTCGTGACATGGGCCAGGTAGTTCAGTGCCCGAATAGAAAAGGTTGCTGATGGGTAAACCCGCTTCCCTAAGCGGTCCATTATCCGCAACTCTCAGTCAGAAAGATGAACCAAGGAACTTTCTTGGGCTAGTTCCTTCTATGTGGCTGCTGCTACCACCATAGCGTCTACGGGGGAGCCCTTGTTCCACGCTGGCCTATCTGAAGGTGGACTAAAGATCTTATCAGGCCATTTAGGGATTGGTTCTATGGCGTCCAACTCCTTCCAGACCCATGAGGTGACCAGGTCCACCAAGGGATCTGTGGGAGGGGACACGCAGGAAGTACATGGGCCCATGCCAAAAGCCTCCAGGAACACGGATTCATCAGAAGAAGGTTTGGGGGCAGACCAACCTCCCTGTTGACGTAGGATTTCCATCATGTCTCCAAAGGAGACATCCTCGGGAGGTGACCTGGGAGAACTTTCCCCATCATCCAAATCCGTATCCTCGGTGAGGGACTCGGGGAGTCCAAGTGCCTCCTCTTACATGTATGCTTGTGAGACACATCTCCGGTGGGGCTCTCCGGAGGGAACTCGCAAGCCACTTGTTCCTCAGGGGGAACCGTCGGGGCTCTTTGAGCATGGGCTGTCCTTCTGGTAAAATGATGGGATTCATAGAAAGAGCCGAGGGGATCGGGGCGAAGTCAGAGGGGATAGACAAGGGTCTCGATCCAGCGGACAGAATCCTTTCTGCCACGTCAAACGCCAAAGGAGAACAAACCTCCTGGGGAACCAATAAGGAAGCCGGCCTCCCCAGATCCAACATGAGAATCGGAGCCAGTCCCGAAGTGGGCAGAGCTCAGAGGGAGGAAACTTAGCCCGACAAAGTCGATGCCGATGAAAAAAGTTCCACTCCCTCGGATCTGACACCCAAGCTCCGGCTCTGATCTCTGCTGGTCAGATCCGACAAGCTCCAGGCAGCTGCCGGCGTTGAGGAAGCAGGTACCATCGGCACCGACCCCCTGACTAAGGCCATCCTCGGATCCGAGTACTCTGAACCCAGTGGATAAATCAGAGAAGGAGAAATTGGTGTAAAAAAAGGAAGCGAGCTCCCCCCTCCTGAGGGAGAGGGGGCTGGCAAGACCCCCATCTGGATCTGAGTATGACTGAACCTCCTCATCATTTTATCCATGTCAACTTCCTGATAAACTCAGCATGGACCACGATGAGGCCACGGACTCCGACCATGCTGGTCGAGGAACTGAGGCCATAGATGGACAGTGTGTCTCCTCCGGCTCTGGAGAATATCTTGGAGATCGGAGCTGAGAGGAGTCACGAATCCTAGGCTGACTTTTGGAGGGAGAAGGGAGGTCCAGGGGCCTCTTACATTTTTCATGTCTGTGTGATTTTAGCTCTCTCCTTCTCTCTGCCCCTTTTCCGCTCCACTTCCGCAGGCTTTGAAATGGGAGGTTGAGTCCCAGCCTGGGAGGGAGGAGAAGCAAGGGTAAGAGAGGAAGGAGAGGCAGCCACAGCAGCCAGTGTGACCAAAGCCGAGGACGAGGCAATTGTCTCGGAAGTGGAAAGAAGGTCTTTCAGGGCCAACTTAGCCTTCCTGTCCTTGACTGCGCACGGGTTAAAACCCGTGCATATAGAGCAGTCAGTACTTAGATGGGCAACGCCCAAGCACATTACACAAAGAGTGTGGCCATCTGCTGGTGACAATTTATGGCCACACTCAGTGCAACTTTTAAACACAACATGCTTCTATCAGGCACTCAGACAAGAGAAGGGAAAAACAAGGAGAGAAAAATACTATTTTTTTCCCACTTAAACCACTCACCACACGCAAGTCACACAGAACACACTGGGGGGGGGGCTGTGGAAGCAAGTACACTAACCAAGTAATGTCTAAACTACAACAAAGTTCAATTTTATGATGCACCAGCGAGGGGAGGAGAGAGGGAATCTATACTAACACACTATACTAATATTTAGAGAGAAAAAGCTTCTTAAAAGCTGACAAAAACCCACTTACTACTCGGAGCTCAGGAGATCACGATGCTTCAGCAAGCTGCGGCAAATGAGATCTGGGGGTTGGAAGGTAGTGGCAGTGTATTGTGGGGAGGAGCTTGGAGCAGATGTTAGTGAGATTGCCAGCTCAGATCTGATATGGATCCGGTATCCCACAGGTTGAAGACCAAATGAAGTAAACTACCTCAGATCAGCAAGTTGTCATATTGGTTAACACTTTTTCACATGCAGACATTCTTTACATGCAGTTTCCTTCTGACCGCAATATGTACAATGCTTATTACAGACGCTTAGCTAAAATAGTATTTTGAGCAATAGCACCCAGAGAAATCAATCTCTTTTTGGTTCTGTAGCACTACACTGCGCATGACAGTCATTTCAATAGTAATTTGACTTACTGATTCAAAGCATTACTCAATACTGTTAATAATTTAGACAGTATTAATCTTCAAATTTGCTTTATTGCCCTATAGGCAGGTAGAAGACCTGCTCCTGAAATGACATCATCACCCAAGTCCATATGTGACAGTCCACTGAATGCAGTCTTTTCTAGATTATGATAAAAAAAATTCAGTCAGGAAGACAAATGCTTTCTGAATTTATGTCCTTTGTCTCCATCTTTCAACAAACACTGTAAATTTTCCCACTATGTAAAGTCTGTCTATATGTTGAAAGGCTGGAATAACACTACTAATGTAATAACATACCGACCAGTCTGCCGGTAACCAGGGATAAGCTTGGTCTCCAAATATATAATAAAATATACGCATTATGGCCATGCTCTGTCATCCAGCCCCATTATATATTCACTGGGTAATATTACAGTTATTCCACCCAACAAGTAGTGTTTTGCTTTAATGTAACAGGTGTGTCTCTTAGTTGGAGTGGAACCATTCTAAAGGGGGTAACATTATACCAAGAATTATGCCTGCTCTTTTTGTTTTTAGTCACTAAAATGGTTTCAAATGCTGATCCTACTTCTGTATCTGTTGCTAGTACTAGAAACAAAAGAATAAGCCCATCGTTTGCTGTTGGTGTATGTGCACACACCCAACAGTTACTGACATTCATTGTCTTGGCATAAGTGTATAATGTAGCAGGAAAAATTATTAAACTTAGGATGCATGTCTGGTGATCTCTACTCAGTTTTAACCAAATGCTTAATTTTCTGATATAAAATTGTTCGGTAGTTAACAGTTCCAATGGCTTCTGATGACAGAAGGAAGTGCAATAAAGGATGATAAATACCAATACAGCTGTTCCAATTCTTGATTCATTTTCTGAATCCTGGGCCGATTTCCACTCTTTATCCATTATAGATGACATTGCTGGATCACTAGGCATCACTTTCAATCTCTTTGGTCTCCCTGTTTTTTTTTTTCTGGTATGGATGCAACTGGCTCATCATCAATAATTGGTAGACTGTTGCTGTCGGCATTTCACTGATATCCATCACTAGGGAGGGTATGTTGTCTGGAGAAGGATTGAATGGCTATATACACTCTGGGGATGACATCATGGCAGGATGTGGGATTAGGTTGTTGGGCTGCAAAAACCTGCAAATAAATATGCTGTAGGATAGAAATAAGACTTGAAATAAAGAAAAAAATAGATTAATCAATATCTTGTAACTCTAAGTTATTGGGCAGTGGTATAGCTGGCACTGTCAGGGTCTTATCATAAAACTTTCATGGCAAGAATATTTTCTAGGGGTGCTAAGTGCTCTGTAAATACTAAATAAAACTAAAGGCAATGCCTTTGTCCAGACGTTTCCTCACACAATTTTGGAGTTTTAATTTTTTTAATCTGGTTTACTTTTTCAACAATTTCTGAAGCTTGGGGTCTGTGCAGACAATGGTATTGCATGTTCATTTCCATAATTTTACACACTTGTACTACCTGACCTGTAAAATGGATACCCCTGTCTGACTGACTACAACAAGGAACATCTAAATCTGGGTATTCTTTTGTAATACCTTTTTGGCAACCATAGTTGTATCGTTTTTAGCTACAGGATGAGGTTTAACTCATCTGGGAAAACAAACTTCTACAATTACTAAAACATAATTGATTTTTTACATTGCAGTAATTTAATAAAGTCTCACTTTACACAACAGAAGGGTCCCCCATGTTTTTTTAAGGACTGTGCAGGGACAGGAACACTTTTGGACATATTTTAATGAATACACATGGTACAAGTAATTACAAAATACCAAATGACTTCAGAAATTTAATGGACTTACCAGTCTATCAAAATTTGTCTAATAAGTATATTTTTTCCCAAAATTAGAGGACAAATGATAAGCCCTTGCCAAATGGGCCAGAAAAGAATATGACGCTACTAGCCTCCCATCTGGGTGGTGCCATAATAAATTTGGGGAGTGGCTACAGCCATGAGTCATTAGCTTGGTTTTGAAAAGACAATAACTTCTGTAAAGAAACAGGTGTATTATTTTCTTGTACTTATATATAAAAAGGATGCCTGAACAGGATAAGACTCTGCAGTTTGTCTAGCCACCAAATCTGAAAATGCTTTTTCTTCTGAAACATAAGAATTATCAGTCTTACGAGTGGCATGCTTGACTACAGCTATTTCCTAGATAACAGAAGTGGATTTAACAATTCATTGACTAAGAAAAAAAAATTAATAAGAGTGCCTAATGATGTCATATACCTTTTTTTCCTTCCTAAAGTGTCCCAGAACCATGAACTACCCCATAGGCATAATGTAAATCTGTAAAAATTCTTACGGCTCTGTTTTTTTTGTTAATTTACTTGCTTCAGTAATGGCTACAAGTTCAGCTATTTGAGCAGATGCATTTCCACTTAACTGTCCAGTTAATAACACTTCATTTTTTGTGGATACAGAAAATACTGCTATTAAGGAACCATTTTCTCTTTGAACACAAGATCAGTCAACAAATAAAAGAAACTCAGAATTTGGTAATGAACATCTTTTAGATCTGATGTAGGAGGGTGTACATGGTCAACTACAAATACACAATTACGGGGTTCATCTTCCTTCTCTGCAAGAAATAAAGAAGCAGGGTTAAGAGTTGGTCATCTAATAAATATTTAGATAGTCTTGAAGCAGTCAAATATCGAGTATTAGTTTTTAACAACAGTGCTTTTACAGAATGTGGAACTGCCACAAAAGTGTTGTGCCTGAGATTTAGGGCAGTTGTCATTTTTACTATGCATGCTATTGCAGCCACTACCTTAAGGCAGTCTGGAATGCTGCAGATACAGGATCAAGAGTATTACTGAAGTAAGCAACTGGTCTAAAACCATCATTTCTGCAGTGTGCCAATAATCCTAATGCTACTTTGTTTCTTGTACAGCACAATAGAAAGAATTTCCTTTAATAATCAGGTAGCCCAAGAGCAGGAGGGTTTGAAACCAAAGGTTTTAGCTGGACAAAAGCTTGCTCATGGTGCTCTTGCCAAGACAAGAGCCCAGGGATGTCTTTTTTAATAATCTCAACAAAGGCTTTACTACTGCTGCATCATTTGAAATCCTTTGCTGGAAATAGCCTGTCAGTCCCAAGAAAGCATGCAGCTGCTTTATTCTTCTAGAGTGTGAGCAGTAATCTGTGAGGGTAAAATTTGCCAGGAACCCTCCGAAATAAGGTGTCCCAAATATTGGACTTGTGGTTTTTACAACTGCAATTTTGCCTTATTAATCTTGAATCCCTCTTTTGTTAACTCAGTCAAAAGATAAATATCTTGTCAGCAGCTAGAGTAAGAGTTGGAAGCTAGACACAAATTGCCTACACATACCGAATTAAGGTGGACCCACAGGGAAATTGGATTTTATACAGTTATTTCTTTATTTCTCTAGAAAAATGGGTATGTGACTCTATGTATCCTTGACATAACCTTGTCCATGTATATTGTTGCCTTCTGTGAGTAAAGGCAAATAAATACTGACTATCTGGGTTAATGGGACTAGACAAAAAAGCAGAGTAGTTGCCAGAGGGCTGCAGCTTAATATAGTAGCCAGGTTAGGTACTACAGGAAAAGTTGGCATTATTACCGCATTAACTGCTTTTTAGAGCTTGTTCAAATCTATAGGTATTCTTGCCTGGTTTCTTAACCAGTAAAAACAGGCATATTACAAGGAATAATAGTAGGGACTATAATTTATTGCTGGATTCATGCAGAAATGACAGGTTCATTTCCTTTATCTGCCACTGGTGGAGGCTCATAAGGTTTTAAAGTAATTTTAATTATTTATGCATTCTTTATGAGTACTAGCTCATTGTTATGGGTAGTCCACAGCTGCAGAGGAACAGCCTTAAGTCACTCCAAGTCAGTTATACTGGATGTCTGCTCTAATCTAAGTAATGAGAAGTGTGTCTTCGTTTTGAACAAATATCGACTGCATACAGACCCATGTGGGAAGGTTCATTTGGGATATCTAAAAAGACTTCATACAGTGTACAAAGCACAGTATATTGCAATTTATAAAACAAATTTCTACATAAAAGATTTAAATGGGCAAGCATGCCGATTGGATGTTCCTTCTCCTGACACACCAACCAGGTGGGCAGATGCATGGCATCCTCAGCCATTCAGGTCCAATTTCTGTACCCATTCCCCAAGACTCTCCCCTAAAGCATTTTATTAAAAATACTTTTTCTTTTAAACTGTAACAAACAGTTGCTATAGTCTATACCCTGCCTGCATAGAGTGCTAACAGCTCTCTAGTTTTAGTTAAAAAAGTTTTTTTTTTAACTTTTAAACTGTAGCAAACTGTTAGCAAGCAGCTGCTACAGTTTAGACTACACACACAGCACTACAGCCATTCAGGTCTGACCACAAATACAATATCAGCTTTTAGAGATCAGGACTGGCTGATTGTGCCCCCGACACACTGTGCCTGGGGCAGTTGCCCCTCTCTACACTATGTTATTGCAGGTATATAATGAATCTCACTCTCATTTAATGAATCATTGAATCACTGAAGAGAACTTTTTAGCTGGATGGAAAGGGATCTGCTACATATCAGAGTGACACTTATTTCCCTTTATATAGCCCCAAAGGCAAAATGCAGGATTGTTGGGTTTCTGGTTCTCAGTATCATACAATTTCATGAGGGAATTTTAATAGTGGAGGGTAACTGGAATATTTTTTTTCTTTTTTCAAGAAAGGCAGGCAGGAGGTGGAGGAAGACTGAGAAAATTAACGAAAGTGGTGAAAGAGACTACATACTTGCAAAAAACTTCAGCTTGTTGGACATCTGGTGCAAGAGTAGTAGAGCCAGTGAACTTGGACACACCTTTTTCAGCTCAAAATGGTAAGCATTTTATAGGTTCATAGGTATATACTAGACCACAGGAGAGTTTATAAGCTTAACTAAGTATTCCAAATGTACCCAACAAGTTTTGGTGTCCTAGACGTTATTTTAAGGGGAATATGTAAGCTAGGCCATGGGTGGTCAAGCATTTACAGGATACCTCTATCCATTAGAGGCACCAGTGCCATACAAGGGGGTGAATTTTGGATTTCTCATCCACTGGTCCAGGTTATGTCTGAAAAGGGTTATGGATGGGAAGCTTGTTCCAGAGAAGGAATATTCTCTATGAGACAAACCTGTACCACCTAAACATCCTATTAATGTTGCATGCAAGGTTTAAATCCCTAGACTGGGTAGTGTTCGTGCAAAGGTTCCATCAGAGTAGGTTCTAAGGATGCCTTGTATGCCAGGAGTAGATCGGCCCTCAAACATCTATAGGAGACAATAGGGATCGGGCTTTGAGGTGATCCACATAGGACATGTCGTTAATGCCCTGTATTATTTTTGTGAGGAACCTCTGTGGATGTTCCAGTTTTGACATGTGCCTGGTAAAGTACATACCAAAGGGGGTACTGTGCTCAATGATGCATCTGAGGAGGGGAGAACACTGTGCAATGATGCCATGTCCTATCTTGTACGTTGTGCAACACAGAATGATTTCCTTACTACCTTAGACACATGTTGGTCAAAAGCCAGGTTATTTTCTAAATACATTTTGAAATCCCTGACTACTGGGTCTAGTCTCACTGATGTGTTATCAATTAAGTTTTTTTCCTAGGGTAGTCAACTTCCCAGAGAGCACTAGTATGCATTTCTTGGCATTGAACTTTAAACCATAGCTCTGGCACCAGTCATTTGTTTGTGTTAGCCTTTCCTGGAGGATATCAGCATCTTGGGGATTCTAAGCCAGCTCCTAGTTTGCAATAATCTTTATGTTGGCCTTTACTTCCAAGGAGTAGATTCCAAAAAACAGTGGAGCCAGCACAGAGCCCTGAGGCACTCCTCTAGTGACCTGCCTCTTTGAGGAGCTGGATCCTCCTATCCTAACATCTTGGGTCTTATCAGAGAGCCAGCTGGCTATCCAGTGCATTACATAAGGGTTTAGGCATAATCCCATGAGTTTGTTTACAATGTCCAATGGAGTATTGTATCAAATGTTTTAGTCAGGTCAAGGTAGGCAGTACACACCATTTTGCCCTCATTCATTGCTGAAGAGGTCTACCAGATTGCATAGGAATGATCTGCCTTTAAGAAGCTAAACTGGGTTGGTTCCAGTATCTGAAGGTTTCCTATGTCAGTATTAATCATTTCCATGATAATTCTTTCCTTGGCTTTGGATATGAGACTAGTCAGAAATATAAGTCTGTAGTTATCAGGGTTTGTTGATAGTCCACCCTTGTGCAGAGGGATGAGCATTGCAATTCTGCATTCATGTGGTCTGTCTGGTGGCTACAGTTAAATATGGACTCTAGTGGTTCTGATAGGTCATGTTTTATGCTACTTAAGAGACATTATGCGATATTATCAGGGATATTGATGTAGTGTTCTTAGCCTTGGAAAGTGAATTTAGGATATGCCCCCTAGTGATAGTTGGGGGGTTATATTTATGATATTTCCTGGGGTTTGTCAGGCAGAACAGGGGGGTAAAACTGGAGTTGAATTTGTGGCCAGTATATTTGATACATCTTCCAGTTCTGTGCAGGTGTGTCTATTTATAATTAGTTCTGCATACTATTGTGTACTACCTTTGAGGTTATAGACATATCTAAAGAAAGCCTTATGTTTGTCCTTGGCATGGAGGCTATTTTTACTTCAAAACTGGCATTGCTAGACTTGATTGCTTTAGAGTTGTTTGTTTAGACTGATGAGAGAGTTTTACCCTGCTAGGCATTGTACTTCCTGATTTTTGCTATCACTTTCGTTCTTTTTGTACAACTTTTTGATGTTTGGATTCCACCAGGGTAATTTGTTTTTTAAGCTTATTTCTGGTAGGCACTGCTGTGTGTTTACAATTATTAGTATGATTGTACAGGGTTTCTGTGAACACTAAGAAGAGAGACTGAAAAGGCAATTTACAAAGGAACAGTATAAGGACATCTGTATGGCTTCCATGTATGCAATGAAGTCCAGAAGGTTAGGATTTTTACTTAAAAGTGTTGCAGTTATTTTTATACCACAGGTAGACTTCAGAGGCATTTTTTTCTTCAGAAAGATAGCAAAGGTTGGAGGTGTGAAGGGAAACAGGGTGGTGATTGAGAACATTTGTTAGTAGTGTAACTAAGTGGCAGACTTTAAAAATTACAGTAAACTCTCAGTTAACTGGAACTGAAGCAACCGGCAAAAAAAAATTTGAAGAAATACAGTACAATTTTCCTGTGTTGCACTTTCTGTTCCCCTCCGCAGAAACATACCTTATGTTTTTAGAGTTTTAAAAAGGAAGACAAGAATAAATTCCCTCTCTCCCCAACCTGAGAACAAGTCAAACCAAACAAATAGTATAGGGTACAGTATTAGTCAGGCCTATTTTAATAGTAATTCTCAAGCAACCAGAAATTACAGTTATCTGGCATCTACCAATCTCCCCATGTGTGCCGGTTAACCAAGAGTTTACTGTACCTACAAAGTACTTTGTCAGAAATGTTAGGGGAAAATAGTTATAACTATGGAAATTATTCTTTTGAGCTAGGGCACAGAATCTGAATTGCTTCAACATAGTAAGGCCTTACTATGTTTATTGCTATTGGATGCCACATAAAACAATTATTAAAAATGGAATTCAAAATCTAAATCAAATGTAACTGAAGTACTAAATATAGCAAAGGAGATAAAAGATCTGAAAGTGGGACTGTTAGAAAAGGGAGACAGCAATTTGCATATACATAAATGGAGTTTGTCTGAATGCCACATGCAAAATAATGTTTGGCAGTAGGACTGATGTCTAAAGGAAGGCATGAAATGAGCAGATTTATGTAATGATAGAATGAATGATAATTATTAAAATGAAAACACACACACACATATATATATATATATATATATATACACACACACACACACACACACACACACACTACATAACATATTAAAAGGGTCAATAAGTTTTTTTTTAACCTTTATTAAATTAGCAATTAAGACATAGGCAAACATAGATTTATATAAAATAAAACAAACCATATTAAGTTTTCAAGTTATATCACATATGTTCTTTTTTATAACTATAAATCAATTCAACATTACATAAATTCCTTAATTCTTGCCTTCCCTTAAACCTCACTCCTCATCCTGAACATTATTTTTCATGTATTATTCACACAATTTCCATTTATTTCCATGTAATTTGCTCCTTCCCTATCCCACTTCCAGTTCTTTTATCTCTGTTACAATATTTTAAATATTGTTGGCTTAGACTTTGAGTTCCATTTTCTAGTAATTGTTTATTTTATGGCAGCCACCAGAATTAAAACTGTCTAGGCAATTCAGATACTGTGTCTCAGCTGAAACAAATTTCCTTAGTTAAACCCATTTGTTCACCCAATATTTGTGACAGAGTACTCTGCAGGAAATTTTTAAAATCTGCCAACTCGTTACACTCCAAACACATATGGTCTCAGCTACCTTTATTCCTCATCACACCTCCAACACTTACTATATACCTGAGGAAAGATTGTTTGAAGTCTGCTTAGGGTATGCAAATACCCATGCAAATACTTACAAGCAACCTAAACCTTCTGGATTTTGTCACATACTTGGAAGTCATACATATGTCCTCCCATTGTTCCCTTGTAAATTGCATTTCCAGTTTCTCTTACCAGTCTTCTAATCTCCTCTGATTGATCCTTATAGTTGTGCAATATTTTATCCACAACCTTTTTTCTCTTGCTTCAAAGTGTCACCTCAGCAGTGACAATCATCTAGAGCCAACATTCACATCACCAGGTGGCTAGCCCTGCTGCGGTTGTTCTTTGATACCAAACACATGCACACACACACACACACACACCTTTGGCCAAATTAGTGTGTCCAATCCACTCACTGCAGGTCTTGAAATGTGGGAGGAAACTGGAACACCCAGAGAAATCCCATGCAAAGAGACAGGGACATGCAGACTCCACACAGAAAGCACCCTGTGGAGAATCAAAATGGAGACCCTCTTGTTGTGATATACCCTACTACTTATCCCTTTTTAACTGCATCGTCTGTTCTAGATTTGACAAAAAAATCTACCAGAACAGTTCTTTTACTTACGATTCCTGTGTCTCTTTCTTTTTGTCTGTGCTCTGTTATCAATCCCTGACAGGTAGGGCAGTCTTTAACCTGAAGTCCGGAATTTTTTTTTTGGACTCATCCCACTCTATTACTTTTCTCTCTCTAGTTATTTGATCAAAATACCTAGCTTCCTTTGCCAGGTTTCTCCAGTAAATTCAGGCCTCATTCTTGCCTATTTTCTGTACCTTAATTACAGTCATTCTTACTGGCAAAATCTCCTTTTTTTCATTCATGTGCTTGGTTCTTGGAATACTTTCTGCGACCTTAGGAATATAATACTTTGTATGGTGATGGTTGTTCTCCTGCATCAAAAATCCCACTCACCCTTCAAATTAGGTAATCCTAAACAACCCTGTTTTATTGGGGCTATCAACTTATTCCAATTAAATCTTGTCCTCTTTCCTTCCAGATATCCTGACTTTTTAGCTTTAAGAAAAAGTATACTGCTACCCTTAAATGAATAAATTAAATTCTGGACTGTTTCACTTAATATACAAGTACCAAGATAAAAAATGGTGGATGCCAACTTGGAATATTGTATATAACCAACAAATAATTCCACCAAAAGGAAGCACGCCACAACACAGCCAACTCCAGAAAGGAAGGCAACACGCTTATTTTCACTGTAAAATTAATGCAATTTATCCTTTCCAGGTTTCAGACACAGTAGATGATACTGGGTTTTCTTTGCATGTTCTACCCAACTATTTTTTGACAAACTTCTTCTTGAGAACTCTCATATTTAGGCAGTCTGTCCTTTATTTTAGTCTCTGATTTATGCAAGTTTTATCAGATCTTCTAAATAGCTAATTAAAGCTTCTTGTATGCATTCTAGCCTGTCATTTGACTTTATATATTTTCCCCCCATGTCTCACTTGTTTTAAACACTGCTGAATACAGTGGATATTTTTTCTACTAAACTAATAGAAGCCATCTCCTATAGCGAAGCTGAAACTTGAGCTACGTTTTGTAGAACAACTAAAAAGCTCTTCCCACAAGAGTTTTCCCCCTCTACTTTTCTAGTTTATTTTCTCTTACTTTCAACAGATTACTTCTTGGCTAACATCAAGGCAGCATACAGACTAACCAATAACTGAGTTTTATACAGATTTTAGCTTTTACTAGCTTTTTTACAAAGTTTCTGTTTTCACAACAGGAGAGCTGTAATCAACCCCAGTGTGTAGCCATCTTGGAAGTCTCACACCTGCAGACATCTTGTCTCCAACTGACAGAATTTGCCAATACAAAAATAGCCAATGGCTTGCAAATGCAAGGTGGAACTCCAATTACCATGCATTTTACTATTTTATCTTACATGTCAAGCCTATTTGCTGGGCACTATACAAAACTGCTTTACAAGACAATTTGCAATTTACACCATTACATTTTTATACAAATATTACTAACAGTCTCCTAGATATTAATGACACAGTTCTCCCACCAGTTTAAGGGAGTCAACAAAATTAAAGTTTTTCTCAGCTAGAAAGCCATTTTGACATGTCTAATCCTGTATTTAATGGGTATGAGTTTTTATATGTTCTCACATTTATTCATTTGTTTCAGAATGTTACTGGTTTTCTTCCTGTTCATCTCCATCTCTGGCTCATGATTCTTCCAATCAGTTCCTATTCCTTTTTCTGTCAGTCAAGCATTTACCTTTGGAACAATGGGAAATATTTCACTGGTACAGCTTCTCTATCAGTACTGTTAGTGCAAAGAAAGATAAGCAGTTTGCTGGCTGAACTTTTTTTTAATTTCATCCTCAGCCTGTTTTGCATACAAAAATGTATTTGATCCTTTAGGGCAAAATTTATAGACAGCTGGATACAGCATCTTGACCCTGACACCTCCTCTCAGCATTCCGTGACTGCTGGGATAAACTTGCTTCTCTTCCATTGGGTGTAAAGTGAATAATCATGTTCAACACTTGACTGTACCCAATGTTTAATATTAGTTTATTTTATTTATCCTTTGTTGACTGGGTTAGTCCCACTAGGCTGGCAGCTTCTTTTCAGGGGAGACCAATGTGGTATTTATACTACTAAAGGAGATTTGCCGAGAGCATCAGGGAACTTCCCCTACTCTTGCGTAGGGGGGGAAAGCATTGTGTGTGATTCTATCGTCTTCTGGTTTCTATTTCCAAGGGCGAAGGCAGCCAGATAAACTGGAGGAGCTATAGAGGAAGAAACCATGCTGAAAGAGCTGTTAAGCAATTCATAAATGGTAGAATCACTACCCAATGTGGAAGTGAATGTTAAAATTACTGAGGTACCTGTATCAGAGGAGAAGGAGATGTGGTGAATGAACAGCTAGCATCAACACAGAAGGTGTATTATTACAACCCTCTAGTCCGGGGGGGGGGTTGCAGGATCATTATTTGGAACAGTTAATAGATCAGAGAGCTGGCGAATGGGGCAGCACCATCATGGAGTGAGATAATGGAGAAGATAGAAGAAGAAGGAAGGAAAAGTGAATAGGAAGAGAAGACTTATGCACAGACTGTTAAAGAAGGAGAAGAAAGGAAAGAAGTTAAGAAATGGTATACCATTCAAATAAGTAGTAAATAGGACTTGACAGGTATGAAGTCTGGGACTCACTAATTGTGCCTTTGGGGGTGTCTGCAAAAGAGATGAGAGTTTATTTTGATTAATAAAGAAACTTTTTGTGACTTACTATTTGAAAATGGACAATATAAGGAGAATTTCTTAGGAAATTATAAATTAAAAAAGAATGTCCACTCTTGGTCACAATATCTTTTTTTAGACAAACTATGAAAAGGATAATGGTACAGTTTAGAACAGAAGTAGATGCTGCTCAATTAAAATGCATTTATTGACTGTTTGCAAAAATGTGATGGACACTACAAAGATTTATGATGAAAGAGGACTGCGGACTGGAGGTTGGGAATGTGAATGGTTGGAAAAATAACAGTGTGAAGCATATACCAAATGTTATGGATGTGAATGGTAATAGAAGTTTTGTTAAATATAGGGTTCAGCCTAAAACCATTTTTTTTTTTTTTTTTTGCAGAAAAGATGATTATAGATTAATAAATGTAATTGAATGTAATGTTTTATATGTGGACAGATAGGGCGTGAAGCAAAAAAAATGTGAAATGCAAAATGAAATGTAAAAATGTGGTAATACAGGACATCTTTGATTAGACTGCGAAAAAGAGGAAGGAGATTTCAATTGTAATTTAAGAAAGCACAGAAAAAAAGGATATTATGTAAAAGTAAATAATGAAGTTATGAAACATGGCAAAATATATGTATGGGAATATAGTCATTGGACTTATAAGAGAAATGGGAGTATGACTGAAATTATTTTCTGATATCAGAAGGGTTAAAAATTATACAGCAAGGAGTGAAAGAGACTGGATTTTCTTATCATTTAGCAATATGGATAACAATACATGAAAATGACGCTTATATAAAAACAGGAAAAGGAATTAAAAGACTAGCTGAAAAAGAATTAGAACAAGATGACAAAAAGTAATATATACACTCTTGAAGAACCATATAAATATGAGAGAATTTTATGAAAGTTGGACCACATGGTGGATTAGCTTTAAAAAAATATAAAGCTTGTTTTTTTAGAATGTAATGAAAACAAAAGAAAGAAAGGAAAACATATAAGATCTTAACTCAAGAAATATTATAAGATATTGTAAAGAAAGAATATACTATGTGAAAGAAAAATAAATATATGAAAATAAAAGTTCAGTAAGCTGTTATATAAGCAAAAATGTTGTTTACAAGGGAAAAAGAGGAAGCAGCACCTTATTTAAGTAAATTAGTTAAATAAGAAAAAAAGATAACAAGAGAGTTAAAGAATAAGGAAGGAATACAAGTGAAAATGCAGGAAGGTATAAAAAATCATTAAGGATATGTATTTGATTTACATAGCAAAAAAGAAATAAAAAAAGAAAATATGAAACAAGCAAATTAAATATGGAGGATAATACATACCTAGCAAGAAGTATAAGCACTGAAGAATCTAAAGACATAAATATGCAGATATCAACAAGCATAGATAGTACTGAATATAATATGTATAATGATATGGAATATTGGCAAAAAGCTCAGTTCACAGAAGTATTGAATGAATGGTTGGAAATGGGAATAAATTATAAAGAAATATGTATAGGGTTATAAAATTTATATGAAAAAAAGGAGACAAAGATGATGTAAGGAACTGGAGACCTACAACTTTAAATACAGATTATAAAATTTTTATGAACATCACAACTAAAAGATTAACAAACAGAATGGTAAAGTTATATGAGCAAACTGTATCTGGCAGAAAAGGTAAAGGAGCGCAAGACTTATTATGGATTATTAAAGAGGTGGTTGATGACAAACAAAAATGTTAATGCAAAGATTATGACAGGAGGTTTAAGTAAAGCATGTGATATAATACAACATGCACTGTTATGGGATATCTTAAAGCCATATAACATTAGTGAAAGAATAATAAATGTAAATAAATCAGTTTATGATAGAAATATTGTTAAACGTAATGCCAATGGATGGATTGGTGAAGAAATTCAAATAAGATCTGGAATAAGACAAGGATGCCTAGGTAGCAAGGTAGCAGTATTATGTTTTCACTGATTATGAATATGATAGTAAACAATGTTAATAAAAAAAAAAGATAAGGCAGGATATAGAATATTGAATGAACTACAATTACCAGTAATGTATACTTATACAGATCATATTCTAACAATTACAAGTGATAAAGAACATATGCAAACAGTCATTCAAAACAAAACATCTTATTTAATATCAGATTATATTTAAATAAAGAAAAAAAGTAAAGGCTTTCATCTGCTAGGAAACCTAAAAAACAAAATTTAATGGGGAGTTTATAGAAGTTTTGGGAATTAAGTTTGGGCAAAATGTGTATGTAGAAGAACAATGGAAAATATTATTTAAAGAAATAACAGATATGACTCTGTTTTGAAAAACATTTCAATTTTCATATAGGAAGAAAACTTATTTAATAAATATGATGTTGATAGGAAAAAATGCTTACATAGCAAATAATTACATGATTCCTACCAAATATGAAAACGGTTAATGAACATATTTTCTTTTATATGGGGTTTCAGGTTGGATATATATGAAAAAAGAACAAGGATGACTAGGTTTGATGAATCCTATAGTATACGCAGCATCGATTAACTTATATAAAAGCCTTGAAATGTTATATAAAAGGAGAAGATATTATTGTTAAAACAAATATCAAGTGATTTGGGAAAAAATGGAGGCAGGTGAACGATTTACAGAATATGTGAATGAAGAAATTAAGGAGTATCAAAATAAAACCATGTTATGGAAATTAAAAGCAGATAAAGTTGAGAAGGATAGAAAAGAATGGTACCAGAATATTATGAAAGCTTTTTTATTATATTAACCCATGGAAAGATTTAGAAATAGAAAAAAAAGAAGGCAATAAAAATGAGATTTATATGGTATAAAAAGATTCACGAATGCAGTGATTTCTTATGGAGATTTTCCATATGAAATGTACCTGTTAAAGCAAATATGCCATATAAAAGGATACAAGATAGAATATGTCATGCATGTGAGGAATATGAAACGACTGAACATGTGTTTCTGAATTGTACAAGAGTAAAAAATTTATGGAATTAAATATGTAATTGTAATATGTTAAAGGAATATAAAAAAGTGCAACAGATAAACATGAATATGATTAAATTTGTTTTTATGGTGGTAAAAACAAGAAGCTAAAGAAATGGACAGAATTATATTTTATATTATATGGACAATATGGACTGAAAGAGTTAATTAAATCAAGTATAATGAAAAATGGGTGTTGGCAAAAATTTTGGAGAAAATACGATTCTGGTTGTGGACTAAAGGGTGGGGTGACACACTTAAAACAAATTATAAAATGTAAAAGTCTGTAAATAATGTAGATATGTAAATATTAAGAACTGTACATACGTTTTGTATATATAAATAAAAAACCCTACTTGATAGCATATGGGGATGCTGTTTGTGGTTACAATTCCTGCTTCCAGTCTGGGAGTGTAAGCAGTTTGGAGAAGCAGGATAGAATATGGTAAAAGAGTGTGGAAGAGAAGAAGGGAGTGACAACTGTATAGATCGAGAGAGGATTATGTGAGGGTAGCAGAGCCTGAGTGGGAGACGTTGGCGATGGAGAATGCAGTTGAAGATGCAGAAAAGTTGATGAGAGTGGAGGAGAAGGGTGTGTTGATGGAGGATAAGGAGGTGAAAGTTACTGAACCTTCACAGGATTTGGAGTACATATTTCAATAAGGATTATTTGAAGGATCTCAATCAGAGTGCGTGATTACATCCCTCCAACTGAGAGGGTTGCGGGATGTTTTGCTGAAAGACAAGATGAATCAGAGTGAACCTGAGAGTGAGATGGCAGCATTGTGGGGTGAAATTATGGATGAAATACAGGAAGAAAAGGTGAGAGAGATTGGGGGAAAGAAGTCATATGTGCAGACAGTGAAGGAAGGAGAGAAATGAGTGGAATGAGTAAGAGACAGATGGGGAGAAATAAATCCTTGGTAAGACTGAGCAGAAAAGAAAAAAGGGGCTTGAATGGTATGGGATTTGGACACCATGATTGCAGCTTTGGGTACTTCACCTAAAGAGGTAACAGCCTTCACACATATTAATAAAGAAATGTACTGTGACATTTTCTGTGAAACAGGAAAGTACATGGAAAAAATTTTTTAGAGCAATTTGAGATTAAGAAAAACTATAATCCTTGGAATTCATGTGGTAAAAACATTTACTAGAGAAACAAAAATGAGGATTTTTGTGCAATTTCGAACTGATGTTGAGACTTTACACAAAGATGTTATGGACAATACAAAAATCTATGACGATAGAGGTTTATGGACTGGGGGATGGGAATGTGGTGCAATTTTGTAACTGGAAAATGAAAAAAGTCATACATATTCCAAGTTTAATACATGTAGTAGGTAACAGAGGTTTTCTTAAATATTAAGAACATGCTTTTTCTGTGGAAAAGCTGACCATTTGATCACCAATTGTGACAAAAGAAAATGTTTTATTTGTGGTAAACCAGGGTGTGAAGCCAAGAAATGTGATATGATATGCAAGAAAATTTTGGGCAGACTGATTATGCCTGGGTGGATTGTGAAGAAAATCAAAGAGCAAAAACAGATGGAAACATGAATTTTAAAAGTGTAATTGTCAAAGAAAATAAAAAAAGGTAAAGGGTAGAAGTGGTAAGGGACAATCAACTTACATAAGAAGAAAGCTGAACGTTTTAACTATAAGCATTAACAGTATAAAAAATATTAAAAGAAGAATAGGTATATTAGAATGGCATGCATCTCTTGATATGCATATGATTATATTAGAAGATACAAGAATATCAACAGAAGAATAAAGGTTACAAATGGAACAGTTAAGGAGTAGTAATCTTATCTGAAACATGGAAAATGTACATGTTCTAGAATAAGTGTGTTATGTCACGAAACAAAAGTTTTAGACTATACTATAGTAGAATTAGGTAGACAGTAACAGTGACAGATGTAAGGTGGAAAAAAGATGTGTATAGAATAACTGCAATATATGCATTTGTTACAAAGAAAGAATGAGAAACAATGTTTAAAAAATTCTAAGTTGTGTAGGAATGAATATGGAGATAATATTAGTGGGGGATTTTAATTGTGACTTAGGAAAAAGAAAGAAGGAAGTGATGTTAAGATTATATCTGAAATAATGAGAAGTGAACAATTAGATGTATGGGATAACATGCATTGGACTTATAAAAGAAAGGATATAAAAATGGAAATTTATATAATATTTGATAGTCTGAAAGTTGTGAGAGAAGCAATAAAGGTAACTTGTTTCACGGATCATTTAGCTATATGGGTAGAAGTGTAAGAAAGGGAAGGATACATAAGAACAGGTAAAGGTATTAAGAGATTAAATGAAAAAGAATTAGATGAAGAAGATGGATGAGAGATTAATCAATTATGGAAAGATGATATAGATATGGGAATTTTCTATGAAAATTAGACAAGTTGGTGGGTAAGTTTTAAAGAAAAATATAAAAGGTGTTTTTGAAATGTCAAGCAGTAAGAATAAGGAAAAAAATTAAGTATAGGCAGCTAAGTCAGGAAGTATTTAGAGAGGTAGTAAGAAATGAGAAAAAATATATGAAATAAATCAAGAAAAGATTTAGAAAGTGTTATATGCAAGCAAAGATATTTCTTACAAGGAAAAAAGAAGAGATGTCTCCATACATAAATAATACTGTAAAAGAAAATAACAGAATATTAAGAGAATTAAAGAATGATAAAGGAGAAAGCGTAATTACAGAAGAAAAAATATTTGTGGCAATAAAGAAGCATAAGAAAATGTGTTTAAAAAAATAAGAGAGACAAAAGTGGAGGGTTGTTAAGAAATTGAGCAAAGAAATTTTAAAATGAGTAAATATGGAAAAAAAAGCTATGGGAATAGAAGGTATTGGGTATGGAGGAATGGCAAAATGTGTATTTTGTGAAAGTATTAAATGAATGGTTAAAAATGGGATAGTAAAAAAGAACTATGTACTGGAAAAAAAGGAGGATATAAGAAACTGCAGACTAGTAGTATTGAATAATACAGATTATAAGTTATTTATGAGAATAATAGGAAAAAGGCTAGGATATAAGTAGAAAATTTGCATGGATATATAATTTCTGGTAAGAAATGGAAGTCAACATTTATTATGGATAATGAGAGAGGTGATAGATGAAATTTTAAATTAAAAGGTTGAAATTAAAGTTATGGTAAGATATTTGAGTAAAGCATTTGACAGAGTATGGTATGAATGTTTATGAGATATATTAAAAGATTATAAGGAACAAAATAAATACATTGGTGTATGAAATGAATAATGTGAGGATAATATTAAATGGATGGTTAAGTCAAGAAAGTAAAACTTAATCTGGGATAATGCAGGGATGTCTAGCAAGTAGCATCTTATTTGCATTAGTTACGAATGTGGTCGTTAATGTGTTAAAAAATGCCAGGATATAAAATAAAAGTAGTACAACTTCCAATAATTTTTGCTTATGCAGATGATATACCTGTAATTAGTAAGACTAAGGAGTGGATGGAAGAGGGAATCAGAAAATTAAATCTGCATTTAAAGGTGATTGGTCTACATATAAATAAAGACAAAAGTAAAGAGATAGGCTTAAAGGCTAATATAGGAAGTATTCAGTTTAATGATGAGGATACAGATATTTTGGGAATAATATTTGGACCAAGTATGCATAGAGAGAAACAGTGGGAGGAAACTATACAAAAATTGAGAGAGATGTATGTTTTTCAAGTCATATAAACTGACATATAAGAAAAAAGTATGTTTGATGAATTTGATTCTTTTGGGTAAATTTACTTTTTTAAAAAAATTGAGCTGTATTTGTTAAATATTTCTAACGGTATAATTTTCCTACATGCTAATGTTCGAGTGTTACTGTATTACTGCCTTTTTACAACATATTTGCAGTTTAGATAGTTTTCGGTATTATTTCACTTGCTTTACAATTATAATTTTGCTTCCTCACAAATTCATGTAATGATTTTCATGTAACTTGGAGCTTTTCTCCCTCGGCCTCCACTGAAAATGGGTCTCAAGCCCAGTGGACATTCCCCGATCAACAAATGCCAATAAATAATAATTTAGCAAGAGTTTATATGATCCCATCAAAGCATGAGAAAGAGTTCATGTTTATTGTATTCTCATTTATATGAGGATCAAGATTAAATCAAGGATCTTGTATGTTAAAGAATGGGATGGGGATCGGGATTAATTAATCCAATTTTTCATGCAGCTTCCTTGAACCTTTAAAAAGCTCTGGTAGGACTGAATGAAGAAAATTTAATATATGCTATAATGAAAGATAAATATAAAGATTTTTGAGAGAGAACAGAATCGAGGAAAAGATGGAAAAGTTATGCAAATTAAGATAAGAAGTAGTATCAGAGCAAATATTTTATGGAAATTGAATATAAAAAAATACAGGAAAAGCAGAGAAGAATGGTATTTGAACATAACAAACGAACATTATTATATTTACCATGGAAGCACTTAGAACATGAAAAAAGAAATGCAATTAAAATAAGATTTGGATGGTATAAGAAAATTTATAAATGTAATGATTTTTCTGGAGATTAACAATAAGTTACCTATTAAGGCTAGCATGCCTTATAAAAGGTTACAAGAGGGAGTGTGCAATTACTGTGTGTAAATTGAGACAACTGAATATTTTTGAACTGTATAAGAGTGAAAGAATTATGGAAGAAAATATGTGAAAACAAGATACTGAAAGATTTAATAATGTATGAATATGTTGGAGTAAGGTAAAGACAATAAAAAGAGGTGAAGAAAATTGATAAAAAAGTTTAATATTTTATGGACAATAAGGAAGGAGAGACCGAATGAAATAAAATTTAAGAATGTTTTGTATTTTATGGACAATATGGAATGAGAGACTGAATGAAATTAAATGAAATTTAATGGAAAATGGATATCTGAAATTTTGAAAAATATATGTTTTTGGTTATCAAAAAAAGGGTGTGGGAAATAAAGTATATGAAGTATTGTATTGTAAATGGAAGTGTAAATAATGTAAATACGTTGGGATAATCTATATGAACCCCTACTCTTTTTGATGGTTGCTGTGGGAGCTACCACCATCTCAGGCAGATGGGACCTCATTTTAACATCTCATTCACAGGACTTTTACTTCTTTTCCCTTCTAACACAGTTTTGTCAGGAGCAGTGCTTTCTGCTGGCTGCTTCCTCCTGGGCAGATTTGGAGTATACACATGCTTTCTCAGTTTCATAAATCCTGCTGTAGAATACCAGTCCAGTTTCTTAATTTTACTTTTATAAATTAATGCAGTCTGTTCTTCTCAGTTGCTTCTGGTACAATAGAAAATCTCAGGTTTTATATGCCTGCTCTATCTCTCAACTATTTTTCATAACAGTTCTTCTTGGAAACTCTCATGTTCAGTCAGCCTTTTATCATTTTTAACCCTGTATTTTTGCAGCATTATCAGTTCATTTGAATAGCTAATTAATATTTCTTCTATTTTTCCACCCTTTTGTAATTTGACTTCAGACATTCCTTGAGTATGTGCCTTACTGTATACATCTCTAAGTGAATTTGACTACCCCCCCCTTCTAATATTGCTGGAAGGCATGCCCTGTATCAAAGCTGATACTTGAACTGCGTTATTCTGAACAGCTACAAGATTCTTCCAGCTAGAGTTTTTTTTTTCTTTTCCTTTTTCTGGGTGATTTTTAAATTACTTTCTCTAAAAGTCTTCTTTGCTGGCAACTAGGAAGTGCAATTACTAGTTAGTTATTGAATTTTACTGAAACTGATAGTGTTTACTGTTTTTTCCACAGTTTTTCAGTTTTTACACTGGAGAGCTGCAATTATTCTGTCAGTGTGCATCCATTTTGTACGTCAAGGAATTTTTATGAATCTTTGACCCTATAGAACAGTCTGGATTCTTTGGAGCAGGGGGATGGAGTCTGGTTCTATAAATCCATTACTGAATGCATTCTCCATGACATCCACAGCTGAAGAAACAACTAATACTCTAGCCTCAGGCAGGGCCATGAAAACTTTGAATCTGAGCTGGGTCTCAAAGTATCCCTCAACTTTCACACAAGTTTCATATAGACCCATTTCAATTTTAAACCATGATTATAAAGTGCTTAATGCTGATGGTTTGCATAATGGTTAAGATGTTTACCTTACAGACAAATGGTGCAAGGATTGATTCTCACCACTAAAGGGAAATGGCTAGACTTAAAATAACCTGAAAGGGCAACTAGCCTAGTATTTGCCTATGAATCTATGAATTTATGTCATTTCTAGTGAAGAGAATGGCAAAGGTGTTGCTAAAATTGATAGATATGGATCAATGTGGTTTTATGAAGGGAAGATAAACATTTGACAACATTAATAGAACAATGATGACGAGTGTAATACCCTGCTATTGTTGGTGAGTCTTGATGCAGTGAAAGCATTCAACAGTCAGCTGGGATTTTATGAGTATGGCAATGCTATAAGTTGCATTCCCTAATTGAATAATAGGGTTTATAAAGATTATTTAAGAAGGGTTGTTGGCAAGAATTAAGGTAGAATGGTGCCTCTCCATCAAGCCTGTAATAGCATAACAAAGGACTGTTTATTGCAGTTAAGAGATATGAGCTCTGTCTCACTCAACCTGTCTCTCTCTTTCATATACATGCACACACACAGAAACTCAAGAACATACTTGTTACTTTTTTCTTTCTTTCTTTTTTTTTATTTTACACTTGCTAAACAGCAGAGCCACCATTAGTGAGCATAAAAATGGTGGCCATTTTTGTGCTGCCCGAACCAGACTTGTTTTTTTTATCAGGCTTTATCTGAAATTTATACCCTGTTATAGAATGTTTGTTCTGTAAAAGGGTGAAGATGTACATTTTGTCCATTCTCTAATGTTGGTTAAGGTAGACCTTTGTAGGGTTAACATGGATCATATGTACATGAACTGCACACTATGCAATGGCTTCCCTGCTACTGATTTTGAAGGGGGTGAACTTAGCACCGACTTACACTTGTTTTACCAGTAACCCCTTACAGACTCAGTGCTCTGCAATGACTGCCTTTAGCAAACATTTGTCATTACAGAAGTTAGTTACCAAGCCCATTTCTAGTTTAAAACTTTGCCGGTATCTGCAATTACTTAATCCTATAGTATATGCTACTTTCAGTAATCACTTGTAGTCTGCTGTTTTTTCATTCCATCACCAAGCAACCCAAGTTCTGGAAATATGTACATGAACACACTGGCTACTGCAGAACTGACTAGATGTCTGCTTCCCTTTCTTTCCACCCCATTCCCAGCCACCTCTGTATTCTGTACTTTTACAGATGTAAACCCTACCCCTTAAAATACTGCCTAAAAGAACATGTGATTATTACAGCCATAAAACAACTAATGCAACTGTATCCAACAGATCCTGCAAACACAATAAAAAAAACATTATTAAACATGCCATAATAATGAGCTACTACAGTTATATACATGTAATTAAATAATCTACTTTCAAATCAACATCAGGTAATAAAAGTGAATACATATTTTTCTTAAAAAAATCCTTGATAGCTGCATTATTATATATCCCACACTGACAGACACTTCAGAAAGTATTTTTTTTAACATAACAGCTTGTATTTATTCATTTGTAACAACATAGCTATACATTCTTTGCAATTCACATGCATGGTGCAGACATTTTTGTGCTGGTTTACTCTGAATTTGGAAATGAGTATTTTGACATTAATGAAGCAGGGTGGTTTTAGTAGAGACAGAGAGAAAGTTGGAGGATGTTTTTAAAGGGTTCTATTTAAAGATGCTAACTTGTTGGAACATGGGCTAAATTCCTGGCTAGGCTTGTAAGGGCTCCTTTGTGTTTTCTATGCAGTCTAATAATAATAATAATATAGCCTGGAGGTAAGATGTTGCCATCTTTTATATGTGGTTTTAGTCACGTCTCTACGATAACCACTATGTCAGGTAAGGACTCAGCAAGCCAAGTATAAATTCTACAAGTTTATTGCAGATACTTCTAAGATTTAGGAGGAAGAGCTGCAGTAAGTAGGTCTGTGTGGGAAAGGGGTGGGGCTTTGCTGAACTAGGAGTGGTATTTGATGCGACTGGAAGAGCCAAGGTTATGATGAATATTACCACTAAGTTCTATGCTTGGATAGCTGTGGTGATGGTTGAGAAACCATTTGGATTTTATGTTGCTTCTGAGGCCAATTTTGGTTAGGGTGGGTGTCAGAAAAATATGTATTCAAACATCTATAAACTGTTAGGGAAATGTGTGCTTTAGACAGGAATAAATGTGCTCAAATCTATATGAAGTACAAAGGCTGAGAACAGTATAATATGTAATGCATTTAATTCTATTTTACTAGAATAATAGTAGAAATGAACTTGCATATTATTGCTGAAGCCTAGTTGCAGTGTGAATAAGGCTTGACCCTGAAGGCAGCCAGCTCGGCTGGAACATGTCTTTCAGTGAGTAAAGATTATTTTGCAAAGTTAGAAAATAATGAATCTGTGTGCATGTGTATCTTTTCCTGCTTCCACCAAGGAGAATGGCCTTGTGAACACTACCGGTGATAAGAATCCAGCTGGTGAACAGAGAGACAAAGAAATGTATTAAAGAGACATTCATCCATTGTATTCGAGCTAATCTAAGAGCCTTGAATTGGCTACATCCTCGGAAGGACATTGTGATTGACCAGGTGCTTGCAAGGCTGTAATATTCTCATGGGAAAAAGATTTTTGAAAAACACTATCTCAGCACTTTTTCATAAGTTACTATGATGTAAAGACCCTGTCACTGACCACGTCAGTGAGGTGGGCAAAAGCTGATTGTAAAACATATAAAATGGCAGGTATTCCCTGAATAAAGTTAGACAAAATTCTGTACAAGTTTGTGTATGGTTTTTTGCCTCCTAATGTACATTAGAGTATACGTATAGTAGATACTTGAGTTTCCTGCATTACTGTCTGTTATTGACTGTCATTTTAAAATGTCTAATGATTTTTACAGTCTGATTTTAACAATTTATTTAACATTTTGGTCCTAATCGTGCCGGAATTCCCTTGGTAAGCTGCAGGTCACAGAGTGCATGGGTGGTTATAAATCTGCGCAGGAGAAGCTGCCAAACCAAAATGGTTCTTCTTAAAGTGAAAAGACCTCCGACTGAATTGTTGTGTGTAAAGAGGCTGTCCACTTTCTGATCTGTGGCTGAAAAGCGGAAGACTGGGCCCCAAGAAAAAAAAGACAGTCATAAAGCGGGAGGCTCAGGTAAGAAGAATTTCCCTCTTTGTCTTTGTTTTAGATCAGGGACCAGGTTACACTGTGCTATTGCTAAGGTTTGTGATAGCAGGGAGAGAGAGAGTCGAAGTATTGTATCTTGAGTCATAGATCAGGGAATAAACAAAGCAAAGTAAAACAGTCATTCTAGACACTACTGTGGATATGGGGAAATAAGATACCACGTGGTACAAGAGAAGGGTTACGTAACAGTCTTTTTAAGACATGGGAGATCAGTGCACTAAGAGATCACGAGATCCACCCCTAACGGATAATGTGAAGCATATGCAATTGCAGTAAGCAGATAATATGAGATATTTTGCAAAATGTGTTAACAACTATAAATTTGATAGTAAACTAGATAAACTTTCACTAGTTAAACTCCTTAAACAAGCTTTAATCTGATGCAGGGCGTCAGGCAAAAGAAAAACAGCACCAACTAGGCATACCTCAAGCACATAGGTGGATTGAGGAAGCAAATTGTAAAAAAAACAGAAGCTTAAAAAATTCTGAAACATTTTTAGACAACAGAGTGAAAGGTCTGACAGACAGAATCTCTGAAAAATGAAAACTTAGAGCAGACTGGACTTGCATTAATTAATGCATACAACAGGAAAATAAGACAATAGATGAATATTATGCTAGATTATTAGAATGCTTTAAACAACAATTAAAAAAATACATTTTTAAAAGGTTGCATTGCCTCTGTCAGTAGCTTTATTACAAGGCATATGATAGATCACTGAACAAGCAGGCTGCAAGCCTTACTTGAGTATGCTAGACGTACTGAAAGACACTTTAATAGTAAAAAGAAAAAAAGGCACAAGTCTTCACTGCTGAAGACGGAGCTGAAGTATTTGTATTACAGTCAGATAAAAAGGGCATCTAGCTAGGGACTATAAACAAAATAAGAAAGCAATGACAGAAGATAAAGGAGATGTGGACTGACTATATGATAGTGATAATAACCAAAAATCATCAGGAAAGGTTAATAAACAAAAAGAAAATGTGAATGTAGTAGAGGGAATAGAGGAAGTACAAACAGATGTAGAGGATAAAAATGGAAATAAAATTTTAGATTTAGCATTGTTGAGCCTGGAGCTCTACCTAGCAGATACAAAACCAGAAGTAACACTTCTGGTGGAGGGAAGGAAAGTCAAATTCCTGTGTGACTCAGGAGCGTCACGGACTTTGATACACCCCTCCAAGTTACCAAAACATTCTGAATCACCTGATTATATATTAGTAAAAGCAGCAAATGGACAGCTATACAGGGAACCACTTTCCCATAATATAGCAATAACTGACCCTGTTTCAGGTATGACTCAGAAAAGTAAAATTGTAGTTTCTGCAAAAATATCCAGTAAACTTACTGGGAAAAGACCTTGTGCAGATATTTGGCATAGCAGTAGTTCCTACCATGCAGGGTATGGAAGCACAAAGACAAATGGATGCTTTTGTGGTGTGATCAGAGGGTAAAGCCTATTATTGGTACAGCCAGGACCTAGTTATGACTGGTCCAAGGGCAGTAACCAAAGAACTGATAAACGTAGCCATCAGTAAGGTACCCTCCCTTGACACTGATCAGCAGCACTTGTTACATTGTACTCCATACTACTGTAGCACACCAGGACCTGATAAGGAATATAAGTAAGAATCCTGCTGACAGATTAATATTACGAACTTTATGTTGGGATACTGAGGGAAACAGTGTAGTAAGCTGTTCATTACCTCAGGAGTTCATGAGATTGTATAAGTCCAATAGACTGCCACATGTCAGCTTGACAAAAAACAAAAGTGTTAAATGGGCAGACTCAAAAAAAAAAGGTAACAAAATGGGAAAACAGACTGATTTAAAAATGTCAAAACAAGGGATACAAAAACAAAAAACTGAATTGGTTGACACAGACACATACAGCTGTACACTTGCAATCTAGTAAGGACAGCTGATTAGCATTTTTATTAAAAGAAAAAAAAGAGGCCTTGTGTAAAATTCCAACAACTCTGTGGTCAACAGGCAAGTTAAATGTAGAGCTTATTCAAGCAGCAGGACCAGTTACAATTACCCCAAAGTCAGCTTTTAGACCACAGAAAAGACAATACATTTTGGAAAAGAATGCAAAAGTAAAAATTAAGCCTATAATAAGCAGCATTACTCAAAAAAAAGGAGTACTGGTAGAATCTCCTGATTCACCATGTGATACACCCCTATTTCCTGTTAAAAAAGCAAACGGGGAATGGCAGATGGTACAAGATTTATGAGCTGTAAATAATGCAGTAATACCTAGAGCACCTACGGTGCCAGACCCACATACCTTGTTAAATGATTTAAAGCCACAGCAGAAGTATTTTACTGTGGTAGATATAAGCAATGCTTTCTTTTCAATACCTATACATCCTGATAGTCAATATTGGTTTGCATTTACATTTCAGGGTAAAAGGTATACATATACTCGACTACCACAGGAATATTGTGAGAGCCCAATAATATTTGCACAAAAAATGGCTAGCAACCTGGCAGGGTCTACCCCACCAGGAGGTAGTCAAATTTTACTTTATGTAAATGACATCTTGCTAGCAGCACCCAGCAGCAGTGCAGGGTGGATACAGTAGCATTATTAAAATTTTTAGTAATACAAGGACACAAAGTAAACAAAAGTAAGTTACAACTTTGGAAAAAAAACACAGGTTAGATACCTGGGATATGTGATATTCAATAAAGGTAAAATACTAGATAATGGGAAAGAAAAAAAAAAAAAACAGCAATTTTGCAAGCACCCAAACCAACAACTAAAAAAGAAATAATGTCTTTCTTAGGTACAACTAATTTTTGTTGGAGCTGGGTACCAAATTATTTTACAATGGAAAACAAAAGCAGAAATGGCTTTCTGCAGGTTGAAGCAGTTAATAGCTTCTTCATTAGTTTTAAGACTTCCAAGTTATCACAAACGCTTTTTTAGACCATAGATTGTAAGCAATGGTACATGACATCAGTATTAAAGCAACAACATGGGGATAAGCAATGCCCCATAGCTTACTATTCATCACAGTTAGACCCAGTGGTGCAATCTTTGCCTCACTGTGTACAAGCAGTAGTTGCAGCAGCAATGGCAGTGCAGGCTTCAGCCTCAGTGGTGTTATTCCACCCTCTCACATTGAAAATGCCTCATGCAGTTGCAATAATTCTGCTACAAGAAAAAGTTGCATACCTTTCTCCTGCTAGACATCTTTCATGTATGACCATACTGCTGAGTCAACCTCATATGAACAGTTAGCTTTACCTAGACAAGATCTTACAGATATGCCCTTGGATAATGCTGAGGTGACATATTACGTGAATGGCTCATGCAGAAGGGGTCCTACAGGGAAAAATCTGGTGGGGTATGCAGTAGTTACAGACACTAAAATTTTAAAAGCACAAACTTTGCCACACAACTTGTATGCTCAAGCAGCAGAACTGGTAGTTTTGACAGGAGCATGTATTTTAGTAAAAGGCAAAAAAGTAAACATATATACTGATAATCAGTATGCTTTTTCTACAGTGCATGTGTTTGCACAACAATAAAGAAAATAGAGGGATAATTACATCCAGTGGAAAACCTATTAATCATGCGCAATTTATTTTGGAGCTATTAGAATCTATTCAGTTGCCTACCAAAGTAGCTATTTGTAAATGTGTAGCTCATACAAAACAACAGGATAAATTTTCAAAAGGTAATGCACGAGCTGATGCAGCTGCAAAGCAAGCAGCCTCAGACTCAGAAACTTTATTTTTAAATGAAAAATTACAACCCTTTGAGATTTTAGATTTAGACATGTTAAAAACAATGCAAATGCTTACTACAAAAGCAGAAAAACAAAACTGGGTAAAACAAGGTGCAATTTTTGAGAATGGACTGTACATTTCCAAAGGGAAAAAAAACAATATTGCCGTCTAATTTATTTAGATATGCAGCTTTGTTGAGCCATGGGCAGAGCCATGTCTCAACAGGGGGGATGGTACAGTTAGTAAATAAAATATTCCAAACATATGGATACATAAATTATACAATAAAATTTTGTGCAGCTTGTCATACTTGTAACAAGCACCATGCACAAGGAGCATTTAAAACAAGCAAGGGAGTTTCCCTACACCACCATATCCATTCCATACTATTTGTATGGACTTCATAGAGTTGAATAAATGTGAAGGAAAGAAATACTGTTTAGTGATCATAGATATGTTTTCAAAATGGGTAGAAGCTTTTCCAACCAGGAATCCGGATGCAGCAACAGTGGCAAAGGCCCTAGTAAAGGAAATAATTCCTAGATTTGGCATACCGGAAAGAATCTATAGTGACAATGGGACACATTTTGTCAATCAGACAATTCAACAACTTGGGAGATTTTTTGGGATTTCCTTAAGGAATCACTGTGCTTACCACCCACAGTCAGCAGGACTGGTGGAGAGGTACAATGGGATTTTAAAAAACAAGTTAAGGAAGTTGATGAGTGAGACTCAAAAGAATTGGATTTGCTGTTTACCTCTAGCATTGCTGAGCATGAAAACAGTAACAAATGTAAAGGGTTCGATCCCCTTTGAAGTAGTATTTGGAAGGGCATATTATGTGCCTCAGTAAAAAGCTCTCATGCCTGCAGAGCTGGAGGCTGACAGTTCACTAGCTAATTATATAAAGAAACTGTTAATAAATAAATCTGTTTTGCAGTTTAACTCTTTTTCAGACAAAAGAACTTTCAGCTGAATAAAAACTTTGTGACTGATACACAAGGGCAAAATGGCCAAGAGTAAAGCAAACAAAAAGCAGAGCAACCCAAGAACTATTGCATAATTATTTTGTTAACTGTGCATTTGTTAACTATAAGTGTGACAATTTTTCTCTTATTGTGGTTTTTCCCTGCACTCAACCACACAAGTGAAAGTGAGAAGACGTGATGAACTGTTTATAGACTGGCATCCAAACTTTAACACATACCTGGCCATGAAGCAAGTGTATACAGAGACTATAAACTTTTCAAATTGCTGGGTTTGTACAGCTATACCAACAACATATAAGAGACTGTTAATGTCCACTGTCCCTCTGGGAATAAAATGAGACTTGGAAAAGTTTTCTTGATACAGGAACTGTGAGATCACAGGACAAAATAGCTTTATTTTTACCTGTCACACAAAAAGGAGTTGTATGTTCTACGAAAGTGATACCCTCCAGGTGGGCTGGAGTAATGGTAATATAATAATGTCTTATAAATGTTACATTAAAGTCAAAAGTGGGGGTACTGTTTGTGATACTAACCATGATTCATATCTGAGTTCAATGAAAACTACATTAAATGCAGTATGTGACAATCCAGTCTTAACTAAGCAATTGTCTATTAAGGATAGAAAAATGTTTCATGCAGGGATAACACGTATTAGTACCAAAGTAATGATTTTATTTGTGGGAAAAAGGCATATGAATGGTTACCTGAGAATTGGTCCGCCAGTTGTTTTTTGGGTTATCTGGTTTCAGCAATAAGACATACTGCAGAACTACCTTTGGGTAAAATACGAAACGTAAGGAAAACAGCTCGAAAATCTGAAGGTCCAGTTAAGAAACCTGTGAATCCAGTTGGTAAAATCGAAGCTGGTTAAAAAGACCATAATTCAGTGAAAGACAAAAGTAAATTGACTCATATGGACTTGGGCAACAGTGTTATATCCAGGGCAGGAATACCACCAGCCTATGGAGCAGTCAAATCGATCTGGGAGCTGAGAAAGCTGTCAAGAAGTCATGAGCAATGCAACTTTTTCCACCCTAGAATTGGTGACTGATAAACTGAATGCAATAAGAACTGTTGTGCTACAAAATCGAATGGCTCTTTACTTCACCCTAGCGGCAAGAGGTGGTACACGAAGAAGAATGCTGTGCTTTTATCCCTGAGGATCGTCACGAGACAAATAATCACCTAGAGGTAATTCAGCAAGTATCAGCAATGACTAAACCAGACCCAAACCCACTGACGGACTTTTTCCAGAATCTGTTTGGGGGGGTGGGGTTCCATCCTATTAAACATTTAATTGCTATTTGTGTGGGTATACTCCTAATAGGAGCATGTGTTTACTGTGAAATTCCCTGCATGAAAAGATTAGTCAAAAATTTGTTGATATATCTGTTACTGAAACTTTTTACCAAAGTGTTAAAATTAAAAGATTAATTTCAGATGATGCTTTTTCTAAAATATAAAACCAATGACTAGCTTAGCTGAAAGTCCTCAAAGGGAAAAAGCTAAGAAATGAAATAATATTGTTTATGTTTCAAATAGAATGAAATGCATTAACAGGAGGGAGAATGTCAGAAAAATATGTATTCAAACATCTATAAACTGTTAGGGAAATGTGTGCTTTAGACAGGAATAAATGTGCTCAAATCTATATGAAGTACAAAGGCTGAGAACAGTATAATATGTAATGCATTTAATTCTATTTTACTAGAATAATAGTAGAAATGAACTTGCATATTATTGCTGAAGCCTAGTTGCAGTGTGAATAAGGCTTGACCCTGAAGGCAGCCAGCTCGGCTGGAACATGTCTTTCAGTGAGTAAAGATTATTTTGCAAAGTTAGAAAATAATGAATCTGTGTGCATGTGTATCTTTTCCTGCTTCCACCAAGGAGAATGGCCTTGTGAACACTACCGGTGATAAGAATCCAGCTGGTGAACAGAGAGACAAAGAAATGTATTAAAGAGACATTCATCCATTGTATTCGAGCTAATCTAAGAGCCTTGAATTGGCTACATCCTCGGAAGGACATTGTGATTGACCAGGTGCTTGCAAGGCTGTAATATTCTCATGGGAAAAAGATTTTTGAAAAACACTATCTCAGCACTTTTTCATAAGTTACTATGATGTAAAGACCCTGTCACTGACCACGTCAGTGAGGTGGGCAAAAGCTGATTGTAAAACATATAAAATGGCAGGTATTCCCTGAATAAAGTTAGACAAAATTCTGTACAAGTTTGTGTATGGTTTTTTGCCTCCTAATGTACATTAGAGTATACGTATAGTAGATACTTGAGTTTCCTGCATTACTGTCTGTTATTGACTGTCATTTTAAAATGTCTAATGATTTTTACAGTCTGATTTTAACAATTTATTTAACAGTGGGATTTAAGAGGAACAGCTTGCATTTGTGTAATAGTGTAGAAGTAACAGTGATTAGAGAAGAGGCAATGTTGAAGTGGCTGGGTGCAATATTGTTTGATATGCAGTTGGAATATGGAGATGGGAGGTTTAGGGGAAGGATTCAAGGTGATAGTGATAAGAAGTTATGTAGGTAGCAGGTACTAATAGAAGAAAAAGAATATTTGTCACATTTAACACTTGCACAAAAATCTAGTAATCATTAGGGAGATTCACTTTACTCTTTTAATACAGTAAAAACATAGAATTCAACACCTAATGAAATTGGACAAGTTCCAAACCTCTAAAACACTATTTAACAACAAAGTGCATAAGCTCATTTGTCATACCACATTAAACACCCGTTCCATGCATCAATCATAAATTTTTATTACTCCTTAAACATTATACATACTGTCTCGCTTTTCAGAGAATATATAAAAGCAATTGTTCTGACACCCGGAATTAAGCATTATACATAGCATTCCTCTGTTCACAGAGAAACTACAAAATTACTTCATCCTTCATTACAATTTGACTTACATACATTTAATTCTAAGCTAAACTCACTATTTATTTATAGTTTTTGTTGAGTGGGAAAGTCCGACTAGACCAATAGCCTCTTTGCAGAAGAGACCCTAGGTGGTATTCATACTGACTAGGGGAAATCTGGCCAGGACACAGAGGAATTTCCCATACTCTCTGGAGCTGATAAATGGCACTGGAGGGCTCCTACAGCAGCAGCAAGGAAGACACCTCAGGGGATCAGCATCGTGGAGGAGGAGGAGAGAAAAGCTGTGGAAAGTGAAAACTTAAGAGAAAAATCTGTATGATATAGAGCTTTAAAATGTAAACAAAGATTCTTGTGTGGTGGATGTTACTTACAAAAGAGCACTGTTTAGCTTTCTCCATGTCAAAGGAAGAAAACTAGTCTGTAGAACTGGTGTAGATAACAAAACTGGCATCAGGAGGGCTTGCAGATGATGTTCTATTAAAAATAATCAAGTATGATCCAGTTGATGGGTTTATTTTATCATGGGGTGAGAGGGCAGATTTCTGTATAGTTTTCTGCATATATGATGTGGCAAAATTTTACGCCAGATGCCCTTCCTGACGCAACCCTCCCCATTTATCCGGGCTTGGGACCGGCACAAAGAAATGCACCAAGTGTGACAGCGGTGAGGTCTGCGGTGGGAGTGACAGATGCGTTTAAGTTGGAGGTGGGATTACATCAAGGATCAGCTCGGAGCCCTTTCTTATTTGCAATGGTGATGGACAGGTTGACAGACGAGATCAGACAGGAGTCCCCGTTGACTATGATGCTTGCAGATGACATTGTGATCTGTAGTGAGAGTAGGGAACAGGTTGAGACGACCCTGGAGAGGTGGAGATATGCTCTAGAGAGAAGAGGAATGAAGGTCAGCAGGACTAAGACAGAATATATGTGTGTGAATGAGAGGGAGGGCAGAGGAATGGTGAGGATGCAGGGAGTAGAGGTGGCGAAGGTGAATGAGTTTAAGTACTTGGGATCACCAGTTCAGAGTAATGGAGTACAGGCAGTATGGAGTGGGTGGAGAAGTGTCAGGAGTGATTTGTGACAGACGAGTACCAGTAAGAGTGAAAGGGAAGGTCTACAAGAGGGTAGTGAGACCAGCTATGTTATATGGGTTGGAGACAGTGGCATTGACAAAAAGGCAGGAGTCAGAGCTTGACGTGGCAGAGGTGAAGATGTTAAGATTTGCACTGGGTGTGACAAGGATGGACAGGATTAGGAATAAGTATATTAGAGGGTCAGCCCAGGTTGGAAGGTTTGGAGACAAAGCCAGAGAGGCAAGATTACGTTGGTTTGGACACGTGCTGAGGAGGGATGCTAAGGATGAAGCTGCCAGGTAACAGGAAAAGAGGAAGGCCTACGATAAGGTTTATGGATGTGGTGAGAGAGGACATGCAGGCGGTTGGTGTAACAGAGCAAGATGCAGAGGACAGGAAGAAATGGAAACAGTTGATCTGCTGTGGCGACCCCTAACGGGAGCAGCCGAAAGAAGAAGAAGAGGGCAGATTTCCATCCCCAGTACTTCTGAAAAAGTTATGTGGAAAGGGAACCAGGTGACATGGCAGCAAAGAATGCACAGATAAAACTTATGCAACAGTGACAAAGTAAGAGAGAAAAGCAGCAACAAACTGAGAAGGTGTCTGGTTTTGTGGCAGCAGATAATGCAGTAACTAAAACATACGCAGCAGTGACAGCAGGCAAAAAAGACAGCATCAACAAAATAAGTAAAACTGTTTTTAAAAGAAGAGAATTCTGCCAGAATAAGAACAAAAGATGACACTGTAATAGACAGATATTATGCATGGGACAATTTGGTACCTCTTCTGGACTTTAAAGCTCAAGGTCCTTTGTACATATTTTTGTAATTTAATATTTGAAACCGATGGACTGATGAAGAAATTTCTGGAACTGTGTAACAAAAAGGACATTTCCCTGGAATAATTATTTGTTTTCTGACAGTAACTTTAATGCTAAAATAAAATGTTACTTTGTAGTTTAGAACTGATGAACTGGAAGACAATGTTAAAAAAATGCATACAGGGTCTGTGTGAAATTGTTGATAGTACTGTGAGAGAAACTTATGGAATGATGGGTGGAGCTTGGAAGCGGTTTTGAAATGTGAAAAATGTGGTGAAGCACTTCTCAAGTGTTATTTTTGTGGCGGGCCATAAAGGTATGCTGGCCAGCCTAAATAATATTTCTTTTGTGGAGTTGTTTCGCATTTAATTAATGATTGTGATAATGCATAATGTAACCACTGTGGGATAAAGGGCATACAGCAAGAATGTGTGTGATTGAATGCAGGCTGTGTAAAAAATGGACAGTTTTGGATGGAAAGTCAAGAGCAAACAGTAAATAATGAAAAAAAATGGGAAAAGGGAAGAAAACATACATGAGAAAGGGTAAAAGGAGACTGAGGGGAGGGTGAGTTAGCTGAAGAAACCGTAGAAGAAAAAAATATGGAGGGGAAAAATGAGGATAGTGTGCATGCAGAAAGAAAGGTCAGGAGAAGTGATTGATCCTAGTAATTATTTGAAGTTCTAGTCAGTGTAAAATCTGATTCAGTTCAAGGATTAGTTGTACGTAAACCCAAGAAAAAATATTCAATTGGGGAAAGAGTAAAAATAAGAAAATTAAATTTAAAAACATTTCCCCTAAACATAAAAAGAAGGAAAAGCAACAATTTTAGAGTACTTTCTGTAAATGTGAACAGTACTGTTAACACTGTAAGGATAGTGATACTGGAATGGTGTGCTAAGTGCAACGTGCATGTTATTCTGTTACAGCATGTAAGATTCCTGACAAATGAAGAAACACTGCTAACAGAAAAATTGTGGGGTGGAAATATAATATGGAAGTTACGAAATGAGTAGTTCTGGAGTGGATGGGATGTGTAAAAAAACAATGAAAATAACAAGTGAGGTGACAGATGGGAAGGTTAACTGCTGTTTATACAATTACAGCATTAGATGCATATATAACTAGTAAGAAAAGAGAGAATCTATTTCATCAAATATTGCACTATGTGGTGGTTAATATGAAAATTATAACTGCAGGGGACTTTAATTGTGATTTAATGGGGAAATGTAAAAAGAAAGGGAAAGATTTAAAAAATACAGGAAGTGATACAATGTGGTAAATTAGTTGTGTGGAACAAATGTCAATGGACTTGAAGGGAGCACTTGGATTTGAAACTGATTATTTTGTATTATTGGAAGGTTTTGGGGTTGCAGATGGTGATATAGTTGTGACAAGTTTGTCAGACCATTTTCAATATGGATAGAGGTGATGGAAAAAAAGGAGTATATTAAAACAGGAAAGGGAATAAAACGAATAAATGGGAAGTTATGGGATGAAACTGGTGAGCGGGAAGTATTGTATTTACAGAAGGATCCTATGTCCATAAAGGATTTCTATAAAAACTGTTCTGAATGGTGGACTGAATTTAAAAAGTACAAAGTGTTTTTTTATTGTCAATGGCAGTACGATGTAAGAAAGGAAGAGAAAGTGAAGCATAGGAAACGTACAGAAATGTATTACAGAATTTAGAGAATAATAAAAGAGAGTACTACGATATGGAAAAAATACAGAAAAGAAATCAAGAAACAATGAAGGCATTACTGTTTAGGGAGAGATACTGTTTACAAGGGAGAAGGTATCAGCATATTTCGGTAAACAGTAAAGGAAGACTAATATAATAAGAGAACTAAAAAATGTAAAGAACACATGAGAAAATTATGAGTACTGTAATATAGCATGTGAAAAATATGTACAAGAACAAAAAGAAAGAAAATAAAAGAGAATGGAAAGTTTAAAAAATAGTTTGAAATAGTTAAGGAAAAATTTGAAAAAGAAATTATTAGTAAACTGGATGAAGTACTTAGGAAAGTAGATGTTGATTTAGTATCAGGTCCAAATGGTATAGGGTATGGAATGTATACAAAATTAATGGATTAGCAAAGAGACCATTTTGTTAATGTTCATAGTTGTAAACTAGACTAATGACCATCTGGGCCTTTTTAAGCCTAGCTGTGCAATCCAATCCAATAATGTCCCTATGTATCATGGGCGTTTATTAGGAGAAAGTAATAAACCCATGGTAAACTTCCAATTTCCCATCCGTTGGTCAAGGCAACTCTTAAATAGGGTTAGATATGGGCTCTGCTTCACATGGATGGTGATCCTCTGAGACACATATCTGTCTTGCCAACATGTCTTTATGTCACAAGCAAAATTTAAATCCTTGGATCTAGTGTTTCTGATGCTGTTCTTTCTGCTGATATGCAAAAGATCTATCAGAGCTGGATCTGAGGATAAAATGTATTCCAGGCATAGATCTTCTTTCAGTAACCTGTAGGAGACAGAGTACAGAGACAAGGTTTTAAGGTGAGCTATACAGGGCAATATGTTTATACCCTGGATTCTCCTGCTAATGAACCACTGGGTGTTTTCCAACCTTTCCATATGTTTGGTCAGTTACATGCTGAAGGAGGAATTATACTTAATGATGGTCTGATAATGACCAAATAAAGTGGCAGTATGAATTCCTTAGACCTGAAAGCCATGCCCTTACTTATAAATTGGGTGACAGAATAATTTTCTTACTACTTTGGCCACATGTTGCTCAAAGGCCAGATTACTGTCTAGATATGTTCCCAGATCCCTGACTTCTGGGTCAACTCTTAAGGGTGTCTTATGGATGGAGTAATTTGCCTGGTGGCACTTTTCCCAAAAGGTGCTATTATGCATGGAGTTTTAGTCTGTGACTTTGACATCAAACATTTGTTTGTGTTAGACCCTCTTGTAAGATGTTTGTGTCATGGGGGATTCTATGATAGCTCCCAATTTGCAGTCATCTGCAAACCTGGTCAGCCAAAAGCCTTGGACATTAGTCTTTACCTCAGAGAAGTAGATGCTAAGTAGGAGCAGTCCCAGCACAGAGCCCTGTATCTTACTGGAGGTGGTATCACCAATCTTGACTTCCTGGGTCCTGTCTCTGAGCCAGCTGACAACACAGTAAGTTATGTAGTAGTTTATGTACAATTCAGTGAGTTTGTCAGCTATACCCAAGTGGGGTATTGTATTGAATGTCTTAACCCTGTCCAGGTAGGTGGTATGCATAGTTTTCCCCTCATCCATTGCTTTGGTGACCTTCTCAAAGAAGTCCAACAGGTTTAGTAGGCATGATGTTCCTTTAACAAAGCCAAGCTGGGTTGGGTCCAATGCCTGAAGGCTGCCTATATCTTTCTTGACCATTCCCATGATAATTTGTTCCATTCCTTTGCATATTAGACTAGTCAGACTAACAGGTCTGTAGTTTCCTGGGTTGGTGGATAGTGCACCCTTGTGAAGTGAGATAACCATTGCAGTCCTCCATTCTCATGGTACAAAGCCTGTTTTGAGATTACAGTTGAAAAGTGACTCAAGTAGTCCTGATAGGTGTTTCCAGCTATTTAGGAGGCATCCAGGGATATTGCTGAGGCCCATTGAGGCTGTGTTTTTGGCCTTAGTGAGCACCACCAGTACCTGCATCTTGGAGGGGGCTTATGCTAGTAGGTATTGTATGGAGGGAGGTGTAGGGTGAAGTTTGAGCTGAATTTGTCAGACAGCAAATTTACTATGCCACTCTGAAGGTGGCACCACTGACCACTAGTTTGGTACAATGATGTGTACTGCCTTTGAGGTTTCAGATATAGCTGTAGAAGGCCCTGTGGTTGTCTTTAGCCTGTGAGACTATACTGACCTAGTAATTAGACTTGTTGGGACTTAATTAGTCCTCTTAGTTCCCTGTTTAGTTTAATTAGAGTGCTCCTATCATTATAGGAGCTGCTCTTCCTGATTTTAGCCATGACTTTTTTCCTTTTGTTATATACCTTCCTAAGGTTAGGATTATTTCTAGAATTTGTTTTGGGATTACTGCTAATAGGTACAGCAGCCTCTCTACAGCAATTTACATGGTTGTACAGAGTATCTGTAAACAATTCTGCAAAGGTTGTTTAGAAGTCAGGGATGGAGGGGCATTGAATTTTGATAAGCTATCGCTTAACAGGGTGAGGTTTGCTTTGTAATAGTTCCTAACTGTTCCAGGGTTATCTGGGGTTACTGAGATGTTTTTTTATTTCAAAGGATACAGCCTTGTGGTTTGATCTCACCAGTGAGGATGTGACACTGGGGAGTGCAGCGCTCTCTCATATTGATAAGTACCAGCTCCAATACAGCTGAACCTCTGGTAGGTGTGTGCACTATCTGGTCAAGGATATTTGTGTTAACAAAGTCCAGGAATTGTGCTTGTGAGTATGAGCCAGTGTATGTTTCTCAGTCTATAGAGGAGTAGTTAAAGTCTCTCATAAACATGGTATTTGGTTTAATAGAGAGAGAGCCTTCAGTAGGTCTAAGTATGAGCTATGGGATTCTAGACACATAGAGGGTGAGCTATAGCTTGTTAGGATATAGTATGGGACTTTGTCTACAGTGATTTGCACATGGATAAATTTCAGGACATTTCCCTGAAATTTAGCCAATGCAGAACTATGCTTGTTGCCAGTATAGATTGAGATCCTTCCAGCTTTTGTCTCTGTCTGTGCAGCTCATGTTCTAAATGTGTAGAAGCACTGAAGCCTTGTACTACCACAGTACTTTATGCAGACTTAAAGCATGTCTTGGTAATGGCACAGGTGTCTATAGTCTCCAGAGTGAGGACAGCTTGTAGGCTTGTTTAGTTTCTTGTTTTGTTCCTAGCATTGAGCAGTAACACCTTTAGGTTTCTTTGGGTTTTATTTGCCACATCGGTAGGTTTGCCAATTTGGCAGTACTGAAAGAATGGTTAAAAGAAGGGGTTGTTTACGAAGAGTCATGTAATGCGATATTAAAATTGATATGGAAGGAAGATGAGAAAAATGAAAAAAAAAAATTGGAGACCCATCATACTAAATAACACTGATTATATATATTTTTTTCATGAAAATAATAGAGTGGAAAATAAAGAAGGATGAGGGATATTATTAAAGAAAGTATAACTGGTATAAAGGGAAAGGATGTTAAGAATCATTATTAGTTGATAGAGAAATTGTGGATGAGGATACAAGTAAAAGTGAGGATGTGAAAGTTATGGTAGGTGATATTACCAAGGCATAGGAATAGGTAATAGAATTAGGTGTGTGTGTACATCAGCATATCAGAATAGAGTGAAAGTCTTGGTGAATGGGTGGCCGAGTACAGAAATATGCATGAAGTGTGGTATAAGACAAGAATGTCAGATGAGTGGAATACCATTTGCATTGGTAATGAATATGATAGTTAGTGAAGTAGCTTATAAAGTAGTTTTGACATACGTAGACAATATACTTGTAGTTGCCAAGAACAAGCTATGGATGAGGGAAGTGTTGGTTTGTCTGAATGGATGTTTAAAGAAAATGAGAATGATCTTTAATAAAGATAAAAGTGAGGGTCTGGGTGATGTGGTGAAAACTGGGGCCGTGCATTTTTCAAAGAATAGTGTCTTTCTTGATAAAAGAAATATGTCTCCTGTGGAAGATGTGTAGCTTGGTATTCAGGAAAAAGGCTTATCTGGTAAATTCTGTATTGATGGAAAAAGAAAACAGCATACATGTCAAATGTTTTTATGCTCCAAGAAAAATATGAAAAGGAAACTGTAGTTGGTGCTTTCCCTTACAAGAGGTTCAAGATTAAAACCCAGTGAAAAGAAGTATACTGTATATGAGTGAAGATGGATTGGGGTTACTAAATCCAGTTGTTTATTTTGCTTCTTTAAACTTGTATAGAGTATTAAACTGAGTAGGAATGAGAAATTAATAATGAAAATGTTTAAATGTAAGCACAAACAGTTCTGGGAGATGAGGAGAATAAGAAAAAATATTTAAACGAAGAAAGCAATAATTATCAAGAAAAAATACTAACATGGAAAATAAAAATTGATCACATAGAGAAAAATAGAAGGATGTGGTATAATAATATGATGAAAAAATATTATGTAAATTCATGGGAAAATTTACCAGAAGTCATGATTAAAACCACTAATGTACAGAAAAAGTGGTGCACCAAGATAGTAGTGTGTCATAATGTCCTAAGGAGACTGCTAATAAGGTACCAGGAAAGAGGAATATGCCATATAAAAAAGTTGAAAGTGTGCGTTTATTTTCTGGGGAGGAAGAGACAACAGATCATTTTTTCAAATGTAAAAGAGCAGTGAAACTCTGGAAGTAGTTATGTGAAGAAAACATTTTTGCGAATATTAACGATAATGTGATTATGGATATTATAAGAAGAAGAAAGAATACACGGGAAGGATAGATAATTTATTTTATGTAATAAAGTTTGTTTGGAATGAAAGACAATGAAATTTTGCTTAATATTCTATAATTTTTAAATAATGCACTTTCCACCTTTATTCACCCCTTTGATGGAAAATTGTATTTACAAATGTTAGTTTTATAACTATATTCAAATGATTTATAATTGTTATTTTATAATCTCGCACACATCATCTACTTCCTCTGTGCAACTAATCCTCTCTACAACTTGTCTCTAATCAAGTATTTATGTATTGTAATGTACTATGTTCCGCTATTTTTTGATTGTACTCTAAGTTTTACTATGTAATATTACTTTTTGCTTATTGTTACTGTGTATTATGGATGTTTTCTCCCCAGGCCTTCACTGAAAACGGGCTCCTTGAGCCCAGTGGACCTCCCCTGTCATCAAACTGGAAATAAATAATAAATTAATGTGAAATGGATTTTGGCAGATATGTTGCAAAAATTAGTTACTGGTTCTGGAAGAATAATAAGCGTCATGAGATCTTTTACATCCACCTGAGCTACCACCAATCCAGGCAGATGGGACCTCAGTTTAACACGTCATCTGAATGGCACCCCACTTATACTATACTGCAGTGCCAGTACTGGAAAATTAGTCAAGAGTATTTGGTGTGGGGACAGAACCTACAGTCTGTGCGCTACTGAGGTTGCTACAAGATCTTATCCTAAATCTTAGCTAAAGGCTTCATTTGTTACTAAAAGCATGCATTTTAAAATGGACAATTAAGTACTTTGCTGAATATCATTCAGCAAGGGGTAACAAAAGAGTCTCCAGTAGCTTATGTTTAAAAACACACCAACAATTTGCAAATAGATTAAAAATGTACAAAATGAGGTCTTGGATGTCAAAGGATAAGCCTGATCCCACTTGGCCAATTTCTGGTGCTGGACTTGTTTCTATTCCTTGGATTTGGAAAGTATCCCCTGTACATGGGGTAAAAGTACCCCAACAATCATTGCTCCTATAACAAAACCTCCTATGATACATCTTTTCTGATCCATCCACATAATTCTTCTTGTCCTTCTCTTATATACGCACCATTTTTCAATCTTTCCATTCCCTTCTTATGGTTTCTCTCCATCTTCCCAATTCTACTACTCCTACTGAGTTTCTTTCTGCTTTATTAGCTTTCCTCCAAATTCTACTTTTCTTACTAATTCTTTCAACTTTAAACATCTTGTTTCCTCCCCTACACAATTTAAATGTGACTCTTTTCTAATTCCATAATGCTTCCTTCCATATAAAGTAAAATCAGATAAAGTACAGTTGTGTAAAATCTTATCATAACAATAGATATGCTTCCCTTCACTGTTGCAGTATTCTTAACATAAGGGATCTCCTGTCAAGGATGGCCCAATCTCCTGCAGGGAGCAAATACTGCAACAGTGAAGAGAAGGACATCTACTGTTATGGTAAGATTTTACACAACTGCACTACATCCTTCCATATCACTGTTGCAGTACTCAACATAACGGAGAGTACAAAAGCTCAGGATGAGACTTGGGAGGAAGAAGGTACCAAAAAGCCCTCTAAAAACCCATGTGAGATAGATTTGGCAAAGCCAGCTCTTGCCCTTGAAACAACAACCAGCTTGAATTCTTAGTGAAGGTATGGAAGGAAGTCCAAGTAGCAGCCTCAGTGATGGAACTGGTATCCAATCCTTTGAAAAAAGGCACCAGAGGAGGCAACAGCTCTAGTAGAATGAACCTTTACAGAGGTAGAAAGACATTTACCATGTAAGGAATAACAAAAGGAAATAGCTTTAGAGATTCAGGAGGATGTGGTTTGCTTAGAAATAGCTGAACCCAGAGATCTGGGGTGAAAGAAAAAAAGAAGTTATATCTTACTATAATGTTCCATCTGTGTTGTCCATTTTCATTCTTCCTTGACCTGTGGGTTTCGGATCCAACCTTGGATCCAACTCAGCCACTTTCCAAGCTCAAGATTTGAAGCTCATAATGCCTCATTCTCCCAGAATACCTCAGATTGAGTTTGCTAAAAATATACAGCTAAGATACTTGCATAGTAAAAGAAGGAGATAAAGGTCCAGGGGCTCAAAAGAGAAAATACAGGGAGTACAGTTCCTAATAAATACCATCTCCATCAGGTCTACATAGAAGGGGGAAGGAGGGTGGGAGGTCGAGGAAGAATGAAAATGGACAACACAGATGGAACATTATGTTACGACATAACTTCTTTATCTGATGATGTCATTTTCATTCGTTCCTTGACCTGTGGGACAGATGTCCTAGCTACATAAACCTAGGGTGGCCCTCATGGAATTATATTCCGAAGCACCGTAGAGCCAAAAACAGCTCTATTTCTTGAAATTAGGTCTAATTTGTAATGAGAAATAAAGGTATGCGATCTTGACCAAGAAGCAGCCACACAAATATCATCAAATAACATTCTGGAGGAAAAGGCTTGAGAAGTCATCATAGATCTCGTAGAATGAGCTTTGATAAGCCCCAACAAAGACACACCATTTGATAAATAAACAAAAGAGATGCAAATCTCAACCTTCTGACCAGAGTAGGTTTAGTAACTGCTGTACCTTTCCTAACCTCTGAAAAGGATATAAACAGCTGGTCAGATTTTCTAAAGGATTATGTCCTATCCAGATAAAAAAAGTAATTGCCTATGAGCATTAAGAAGATATAACGTGTATTCTCCCTTGTTCTAGAAATTGGGGAAGAAAACTGGAAGATGAACGGACTGACTGATATTGCTTTCTGTGGTCACTTTAGGTAAAAAGGATGGATTGGTCCATAAGGATACTCTTTCCTTATGGAAGATCAGGTAAGGAGGTTTAGCAAAGAGGACTTGGAGCTCAGAAGCTCTTTCTGCTGGTGTAATAGCAACTAAAAAGGCTGTTTTCTAGGAGAGAAACTTTAGCTCTACCTTAGGTGCTGGTTCAAAGGGATGAATAACCAAAGTTTGTAAAACCAAAGTAAGATCCCAAGGGGGAGTTGGATCCTCGATTGGGGGGTGTAATAAAAAAATTGCCTCAGAGTAAAAATGTATAGCTTACAAGAAGCTAGAGAAGAGTTTTCCCCAATATGGAAATGCAAAATGGCTACCAAATGAACCTTCACTGTGGAACAGCTGGCTCTGTTCTGGAACAGAAAAGCCAGAAAATCTAAAATCACAGAAACAGGAGCCATAAAAGGATCTATCAGCTTCTGCTGAGCCCAGATAAACTTATCCATTTACTCTTACAGATCTTTCTAGTAGATGCCTTGTGAGTTGATATCAGAATCTCTCGGACCAGGGGTAAAAGCCTGGAGTGTCTAGCCATCATTGGAACTGGAGAAACCATGTGGTTAATTTTAAACCTTGAGAATTCAGATGAGTCTGCCTCGAGAAATGGGACAACAGGTCTGGAAGGGGCTCCAGAGTTCCAGAGTCCATGGAAGACAAAGTAGATGAGACCAGAGAAAGGCGAACTAAACCTGGCGAGGCCAGAAAGGAGCAATGAGGATTACTTTGCTCTTCAACCAATGAGTTTTCTTAAGGAATTTGGAATTAGGGGTAAGGGGGGAATATATAAAGAAGACAGGGAGGCCAAGCATGGACTACAGCACTAATTGGGGACTGTCCCTGAGGAGGGATCAAGGCAAAGAACTTGTTGCATTTGTTGTTGAGGGGAGAGGCAGAGTGATCGCAGCAAGGTGGAACCCATTTGAGGAAGATCACATTTGCCAATGACTGATTCAGAGACTACTGGTGAGGCAACAGTATAGTTCTGCTGAGCCTGTTCGCTAGAATGCTGGTCTCCCCCAGAATGTGCATTGTGACTAGAAAGTGGTTGGTAGAGATTGCCCATTGCCACACTCTCATTGCTTCTCAACAAAGTGGATAAGATCTGGTTCCTCTGTTTGTTGATGTACCATACTATGGACATACCGTCTATCTGAATCACAATGGTCTCCAGAGGAAGAAAGCTGTGTAATGTTTGCAATGCCAGAAGAACCGCTCTCATCTCCAGGATTCTGATATGCAAATTGGTCTCCAGAGACATCCACATGCCTTGGACCATACGTCCCAGAAAGTGCAAATGAAAGGTGCCCATGGTCAGTGTGGCATTTGGCAGAGGAAGAACAAAGGGAAGACCTTGGTTGACTTGTGAGGAATGACGCCACCAGAGAAGAGAATACTTGCATACCCATGACAGTTTTATAGGTTGAGTCAGAGAATGTTGATGTAATGACCATTGAACTGATAACGTCCACTGTAGGATTCGCAAATGTAATCATGATGTAGGTAGTAGTGTTATCGGGGCAGCCATGGAACCTAACGCCCTTAGTACAGGAGGGGATGGGATTACTAGGATCTGGAAGACAAGAAATCTCAGAATCGACATTCTGGCTGGAGGTAGAAATAAACCATAGCTTGACTGTATCCAAACGAGCTCCAATAAAGTTTATCAGCTGAACAGGATGGAGCTGCGATTTTTGTGTGTTGATAGTTATGCCAAGAATGGGAGCCAGTTGTAACAGGTAATATCCCTGGCTTGAATGAGTAAATGCCTGGTTGAAGCAGTTAGGAGCCAGTTGTCGAGAAAAGGAAACATATGGAATCCCTACAGTCAGAGATGTGCTGCAACTAATGCCATCCATTTGGTGAAATTCCTGTGGGTTGTGATGAGACTAAACCGAAGGACTTGGAATTGGTAATGATTGGTTCCGAGCCTGAAACGAAGATACCATCTGGAGCGCCTCTCCATTTTGATATGGTAGTATGCATGCTTCAGGTCTATCGAGCACATCCAGTCATCCATCTTGAGAAGAGGTAGGATGGATTGGATCGTGACCATCCTGAATTTCGAGTTCTTCATTGACTTGTTCAGAGATGTTACATTTAAAATTGGCCTCAAGTCCCCTGTCATCTTTGGTACTAAAAAGAACCTTGAGTAGACACCCAATCTGGCTTGGTTAGGAGGGACCTCCTGGACGACTCTTTTTTTTTTGGAGCAGCTTTGTAATTTCTATCACTGCTGCCTCCCTCTGATTGGGTGGCATATCTTGGAGATAAGTGTCTGTCTTGGGAAGATTTAAAAAGGGGTGGAGTATCCTCTGGATACGATCCTTTGCACCCACTGATTGTTTGTGATGGCTATCCAGGCTTCTGGGTGCAATGATAAGCACCCGCAACTGCTTCCAGAGAAGGGCAGTTGGGCAACCCTTCAGTAGCACTGAAAGGGTCTCTCCGAGGAGCAATCTCATTTGCCATTGAAACTGTTTCTCCCCCTGACTCTGGGGGAAAAGTCTCCCTGAGATTCCTGAAAAGGACCTTGAGATTTCCAGAATCACAGCTTTTTTCTTCCATGCTGACCTCTGAAGAAGGATTTTTGTGGAGTAGAAAAACAGATTCTGATGGCAGACAAGGTGTTTTCATCTTTCTTGTTGTGGGAGAATGTGTTACAAACAGAGATGAACCATTAAAGGTTGCATTGACAAATGACGCCTTGAAAGGTTCCGCAAAGTCACACAGATACATCCAGGCATGGTGCCTAATGGCAATGCCAGAACTGGTGGCCCTAGAGGTGCCTTCTGTCAAGTGGGCCATCAGCCTCATGGACAAATTAAATATGAATTGGAGAATGGCCATTCTGGAGGAAAAGGTCTTTCAAAGTCCTTCTATGTGGCACATCTCATTACTAAGGGTTTTGCATCCAGGAAGAAAGAGGTCATTGTCTCCCTCTACTCTTCTCTCATTAGACCAGTCATTGAGTACAATGCCCCATTTGGCATGTACCTCACTAAACACGTGCAACAACTGGAGAGGCCGCAAAAGTACCTCACAAAGAGGATCCTAGGCCTTAAACATTTGTCCTATATAGACAGACTCAAAAAACTCCAACTATTCTCTGTCTCATATTGCCTACTTAGAGGTGATCTCTGCTTGACTTACAAAGCCATGTTTGACTCAGCTCTGTTAGAAAAGCTACATCTAAAGAAATCCTAAACGCTCCGCACCACATGCTCCAGTGATCTCAACCTCATTAACACAATCAACAGAACATGCTGGATGGACAGGTTCATAACCCAGAGACTGCCCATGCTATGGAATAGACTTCCCATACATGTCAAGCAGATCACCTCACTGGCCCTCTTCAAAAGAAATCTTGATGAGTGGATGGGAAATAGAAAATTCACCCCAAAGATCACTCCAGTGGCTTAACTTGACAGAGGCACTGGGAACTAAGGTCGGGTGATGTCATCCAATGGCTAGGCTTGTAAAGGCTCCAGGGCCATTAGCCTAGTACACACCTATGAATCTATGATCCTCTTCAGACATGGACTCAGGGACTGAGCTAGAGAGTTCTTTGATCACGTCCCTCTGTAGCCTGATAAAATGGGATAAATAAATCAGCACCCGTAAAGCAAATATGGACAAAGTGTAAACCCCTCTTGCCAAACCTGTCTAAAAAAACTAGACTCCCTGTTAGGGGGATGGACATTGGAGCTTTCCTGAGCTAGCTCCTTTTTGGTGGCTGCCGCAAGTGTGTTTTGTCTAAGGGGCACTTAGTATCTTATCAGCCCACTTGGGTATGGGCTCTACTGCGTCCAGATCCTTCCATGCCCTGGTGGAAACTAACTCAACAGGGGTCTGCTGTGGGTGACTCCCAGTATGTAGGTGGGCTGGTGCCGAAGGCCTTCAACAGCACTGACTCCTCTGGGTTAGGGTTTTAAGTAGAAACAAAGGCAGCAACCACCACAGTGGTGGTTGCTGCCTTTGTTTCTACTTGTACTCATTTCATGTGGGCAATACAACCTTCAGTGAGGTTACTTTTGCGTTTGTTTGGGTTAAGGTTTTGGGAGGACCATTCACCCTTTTGATGGAGGATCTCTAAGATGTCCGCAAAGGAGACATTGTCGGGTGGATATCTAAGCGACTCTTCCCCTTCCGCGAAGTCAGTGCCTGTAGTGACAGATTCCTGAGGGAATCCAGGAATCTCCTTTTACATCTCTTCTTCTGGGGGACCTCCACGGTGGGATACTCTGGGGAAGTATATGAAGGAAAATGGGGTTCCACAATAGGAAGAGGTTGAGGGCTTCACTTACAGATTCCATGGGGTGGGGATCGGATCCAATGCAGGAAGAACCAGGAATCCCCTAGTAAGGTCAAGAACCCTCAACACCAACTTGTAACCAAAAGCAGAACACCAACAAAAAAGATGAAAAAGTCTCCGGCACAATGAAGGATATCCTTTAAGTGTTGAAGCAGGCAGACCACTCGGAAGATATCAAAAAACCTTTAATCCAACAGTTCAGTACATACGACAAAAAGCACAGACCATAGATAATACCCTGGAACGATTAAGCGCTTTCGTCTCCTTACAACGGAGACTTCATCAGAATACATTTTGTAATTCAAAATATTCTACATTATGTATGCCTTGTAATTGAATTTCATTCAATTTTAAATATATGCATATATTTTTTAGCAGCGCTATAGCTTTAAGGCTGACTAGAATTTAATAGTGTGATTGTTAATTAAGGAGAGTATAAAAAGACTTTTTGAATTACAAAATGTATTCTGATGAAGTCTCCGTTGTAAGGAGACGAAAGCGCTTAATCGTTCCAGGGTATTATCTATGGTCTGTGCTTTTTGTCGTATGTACTGAACTGTTGGATTAAAGGTTTTTTGATATCTTCCGAGTGGTCTGCCTGCTTCAACACTTAAAGGATATCCTTCATTGAACCCTCAACACCACCTCAAAGGCAGATGGACTACAAAGATCCGATAGTTGTCTTTCTGGAGCCGAAGCCGTCAGAGCAGATTTCTTCTGAACCCCTGCAATCCTCCACTCTGAGAGGGAGTTGGAGCAGAGCTATTGAATGCTGAGGCTCCAATGGGAAGTGACAGCTCTGAAAACCTGAGTCAACCCTCTGGACCCAACGTCTAAGCTTTGGCTTCGAGATTAACTGGGCCCCAAAGCTGTTGGAGCTGAGCGCATCAGGGAAACAGTCAGACTCAAAGTGGTAACTATTATTGGATCAGACATCTCAGTACTCAGGGCCATCAGATCCAACAACTCCTAAGTTAGAAGTCAGACTACAGAAGGAGCCACAGGACGACAAGGGGAATGTCTGCTCATGGAGGGGACAGAGCTGGCAGAACCACCATCTGCATCTGTGCCTTGAGAAATTCTCTCAATCTATCTACCTCATGCTCAGACAAGTAAGTCCTGACAGAGGAGGGCATAGAAGGTGGTGTAGACACTGGCTTAGGGGAGGCATCCTTGGGAAGACAGCTCCACTTTGAAACACCCAGCTCAGAGGAGACAGGTGGAACATGGGGAGCTGTGGGAGAGGAAATGACAATTATCAGATCTGACAACCTAGGAACCGAAGATTTTTAGCCCCTTTTTAGGCAGTTCTGAAGAGGAATGCTCAGGGGAATGTTTCCTGTGTCCCCTGGCCTCCTTGGGTTTTCTAATGGGGGGGGGGTTGAGCCAGTGAAGTGGAAGGTATTGAAGGAGTGGAAGGAGGAAGCAAGCCCTCCAAAAACCCAGTTTGTTTTGACCGTCCACTAGCGCATGCAGATTACCCCCCCCCCCCATATCTCACAAGTGCTGTCTAGGTGCAGTGGGCCTAGACAGTAAAAATACTCCCTATGGGCATCAGATAAAGGAATCTTGTGTCTACAGGAAGTGCATTTTTTAAACCCCAGAGGTTTATTGGGCTTCTCAGCTATGATAAACCAGATAGAAGAGAAAGGGGAAGCAAAGAAGAAAGACTAGAAGAGAAAAAGAGAGACTATCGGAACGGAACAAAACTATGGGGACTAAGCTATAAACTACCAAAAGGAAACTTTTTATATATCTGGCTTGATAGCCGACTTACAGAAAACTCTTATATCAAGACTGACAGGAGCAATGAAATCTCAATGCTTCTCGGTGAGCGGCAAACAAGATCTGAGGTATTTTGGTAAAATGAGGCATTATGGGATGCACAGGAGGAACTTGAGCTTCGAATCTTGAGCTTAGAAAGTGGCCAAGTTGCATCCTGGGTTGGATCTGAAAACCACAGGCTGTAGAGTGAATGAAAATGACATCAGATCAAAAAGCTGCTCAGATTTGTGAATGGCCTTAATCTAATCCAAATAATATCTGAGCTGCCTGTGCAACTCAAAAGTGTGAAGAACCTTCACACTAACAGACTGCGGAGAAGGAAAAAAGGAGGGCAAATTAAAAGACTGATTAAGACACAACCCATTAGCCACCTTAGGCATAAAAGAAGGATTAGAAGGAAGAGACATCCTGTCCCTATGAAAAACCGAGAAAGGAACAGCCATAAGAGCCTGGAGTTCAGAGAATCTTTTCGTTAAAGTGATTACCAAAAGAAGAACAGTCTTCCAAGTACAAAGTTGCAAAGAAACTGAAGGTGCAGGCTCGAAACAAGCCAGAGTCAATTCCTCAAGCACAACACTGAGGCTCCAGGAAGGTGGAATAGGCTTCCTGGGAGGCCTGATATGAAAGACATCCCCTTTAAGAAATTGTTTGACCTTGAACCTAGACAGGCAAGAGCAGGAGTCAAGGGCTGATAGGTGAGCTTTAACCGAAGAATATGCTAACCCAGCAAGGAGCAATTTACACAGATAAGACAGAACCAAAGATATCCCCACTGAAAAGGGATCCTAGCTATGAGAAAGGCACCAGACAGAAAATCTCTTCCATTTGGACAAGTATGATTTCCTGGTAGTGGGTTTCCTGGCCTACTACAGAAAAGTATGTCCTCAGAAAAGATGTGCCTAAAAGAGATCAAAATCCTATCACTCACTAAGTGAGGATGGATCAGAAACCACTTGTCTTGTGTGAGAAGGTCCACCTTGTGAGGCAACTCGTGGTGATTACCCCTGGCTAAGTGAAGAAGAAGAAGGGGGAGCCAATGCTGTCTGGGTCAAAAGAGAGTCACCGGCAAGAGTTGGGTGGAGTCCTGCTTGATCTTGAGCAGGACCCTTGGAATCAGAGGAATGGGATGGAAGGCATAGAGAAATAACCCCTTCCAAGGAAAACGTGTCCACCTTCCAGGCCAGAAGGTTTGGGACTCTGACACAGAAAAGAGGAAGTTGTCTGTTCAGAAGGGAGACAAAAAGATTTACCTGTGGAGTACCCCACTGAAGGGCAATGTCCCGAAACGGTTTCACTTCATAATCTTGAAAAGCTGAAATCTCAAATTTCAGCATTCTGAGACCATGAAGCTGAAAATGCAGAATGCCGAAAGTGCATAAGAGCGAATTCGAATATTTCGAATCTGCGCTTATGCATTTCCAGTAAGTTACGTGAAGTGTTTGGCTGGTATGGTGTTTGGAATTGAAGGTGAGTGAGTGTGTGTGTTTTTATACGTTGTATGTGTGGGTAAGGGTAGGGAGGTGTAAGTATAAGTGTGAGTGTTGGATTTGGTGGTGTTTGTGTATGTGTGATGTGTATTTGTGTGTGAGCGAGTGTAGAATGGCGTGGTTTGATTTTTTTTTTTCGTTATGTGTGATCTTGGAGTTGGTATATATAATTAGGGTGGGGTGTAGGGGGCGCAGCCCCCCCACATGTGGCGTGCAGGGGTGCTTGCCCCCCTGCATAGATGTAGTGTAGGGTTGTGTGGTTTGTGTGCTGTGTGTGTTATGTGGTGTATGGTGTATGTATTTTCGTAATTGTGTGATTCGTGATTGTGGGTTTCGGGATTGTGAATGGTTCGGCTTCATAGTTTCGAAATGCTGAAATTCGAGATTTCAGCATTTCAAGATTATGAAGTGAAACCCTCAAAACACATCTCTGTGAATCATCCGTCCATAACCATGTATATTGGACCTACACAAGACATCTGCCACTAAATTCTGCTCTGAAAGAATGCAGACAGCCAGAAGAGTCACTCGATATTGTACAGCTAGATCCCATACTTGAAGAGCAAGTCTGCAAAGAATGTAGGACAGAGTTGTCCCTTGCTTGTTGACATACCACATTACTGTGGTATTGTTTGTGAAGACTTTGAAAGGTCCTGGAAGAAAGAGAGTATGAAAAGCCTGAGGAGCTAAAAGGAGAGCTCTCATCTCCTTTATGTACCTTGAGGGAACCAACGAAGGCTCCCCATCCCACCCCCTGTCCAAGGCATCCAGGAAAAGTTCCTGAGATGGGACTACAGGTTGAAAAGGAAATCCTAGGTTGAGAGAAAGCTGATGACTTTACCACTGAAGTTCGAGCTTGAGGCATGGAAGGAAATGAACTAGAAAATCCAGTGGATGACAGTGTTGAAGCCACACTGAACTGAGGAAACCACTGTAGGTTTCTCATATGGTGTCTGGATAGAGACAGCATAGGAGAGGAGGAGGCCATGAATCCTAGAACCCTAAGAAACTCCCTGGCTATGACAGAAGCCAGAGTAAGTGATTGAAAAAACTGATAAGATAAAGAACCTTGGGTGCAGGCAGGGATGCCAGCATAGGAATGGTCTGGATCCTGCAACTGAGAAAAGTATGATCGTGAAAAGGAACCAGGACTGATTTCTTTTATGGTGAACACCAGGAATTGTAACAGACAAACTGTAAACTGGATGTGCTGAAGCAGGACCTCAGAAGAAGAAGCCTGAATGAGTAGGTCATTTAGATAAGGAAAGAGCTGAACCCCTCTCATCCTGCAAAAGGCAATGACAGGAGTGAGCCATTTGGTGAATACCCTTGGGCAACAGAGAGGCCAAAGGGCAAAGCAGAAAACAGAAATGCAAGTAAGAGACAGAGAAATGTAAAAATTTCCTGAAAAGAGGATTAATGGGAATGTGAAGGTAGGCATCCTTGAGGTCCAGGCATACCAAGAAGGCCTGAGGAAGAAGAAGAGGAAGCAGGGTTTGAAGGGACAAAATCTGAAAGGAGGGGGACTTTAGATAGGCGCTGAGCTGAGAAAGGACCAGAATGGTTCTCCCGGTGGCTTCCTTCCAGGGAATCAGAAACATCCTGGTTCTCCCGGTGGCTTCCTTCCAGGGAACCAGAAACATCCTGGAATTAAGCCTTTTTCCTTTCTGGGCAGGGAGCACAACTTGAATGGTGTTTTGAGCTAAAAGAACCTGAAACAGGTCTGGAAAGAAAGAAAGCTGTTCCTCAGGAGGCTAAGGGATACCCAGAAAAGGAGGGAGGGATTTCCAGACCATAAAATATCCCTGGCAGAGGATGGATAAAAACCCGAGGGTCTTGAGTGATGGTTAATCAACTGAGGAGGGACAGGGAAAGATGAAAGGATAAGGGAACTTGGCCTAGGGAAAGGGGAAGGAAACTGTCAAATATAACCTAGCATGAATAGGTATCTAAGAGGGCTGCCAAGACCAGAGGTACAGCAGAGGGCTTGGGAGACTCCATCTGGAGGAGTTCATAATACCTCCTTTCAATATCAGTAACTTGAAAACAGTCCCATTTGAAATATTCCATCAAATAGGAAATTGTATTCCCAAAGGAGAATTCTTCTGAGGGACAGTCTGGACTGAGAGAATTTTCCTCCTCAAAACCATAAGCCAAGGGAGAAGGAATTTACTTACCCAGAAAACTAATTTTAATCACAGAACTCCTGCTTGCTGGGCCTTTTAACAGGAGTAGAAGACCAGGTACAGAAACTTCTTGAGGAGCTTTAAGGCCATTATGGTATTAAACACCACCTGGGTAAATTCCTGCCATTCGTGTTCAGGATCTTTAGCATCAGGGAAAATACATTTTTTTTTCTCTCCTGAGGAACATCTGCCCAAAAGAACCAAGGAGGTTCAGACCCTTGTTGAAATTCAACCAAAGTAGTAGGATCCTCCTCCTGGAGTAGAATTTGCGGTATCCCCCTTGTTCCCTCAGATATAATCAGCAGAGGTTCCCGTCAACATCTAGAGTGGACATTTGCAAAGCCTCCGAGGATGGGCGAGAAGTCGGATCCATGCTGGCTTCTGACCAGGTCGTGGCAGAGAAATCTCAAACAACCACCGGATGGTCATCTGGGCTTTCACTAGCCTAGAGAGATATGTCTGGGGGAGGCAGGACAGGAGGCATGTCAGACCTGAGTTTTTTGGTCTTTTTCATGTCAGGTGGCTGACCTTTGGAATGGGTAGACACCATCACAGCAACTTGCGCCAACAATTTAAGATGATAGTTCGTCAGGTATATGGACAAGGAGGACAGACGACTATGAAGGGTCTTGTGAACAAAAACTGGCTTGCATATGATCATGAAAAGCACCCAGACAGAAGAGACCATCTTTATGGGGAATTTGCCCCCCACATTGACTGTCTGGATGACCTGTAAATACACACCAAAATAAAAATAGATAAGAAGAAACCCCAACTGGGCAGTTATCTGAAATATGGCTTGGTAACCAGCACAGAAGAAGGAGCATTCAGACCAACAATCAATGATGAGTTTGGACTGGCGGGAAAGTAGTTCTGAGGTATATATGACTAATAATCATCTTTATGTCCTACGTCTTGGGTAGGGAGCATAAATGGATATATGATGTCTACAAATTCCAAAGGCATTGGTATACTGGCCAGATGTACGGCTATCCTTGGCACGAAAACCCTTATGTTAACACTGCAACAGTGATCTGGAAGGACAATAATACTAAATTCTTATGGTGCGTAAGAGCCTTTTATTGCATATAACTAATAGTCCATAGAATGTAATTAGTGCCATTCTCAAATGAATGCATACATGGTTTACAGTGTGTTTCTACTACCTTTGCAGCTTATGTGGAGCTTATATCTGTGGGCCACCAATGAAAATAAGCTTTTGGCTCAGATGGAATATTCTCATAAACAAATGCAGAAACTACATAAATAAACTCAATCTCAGACTTGACTGTCCCCTAACATAAAGGCAGCATTCATAAACACTGTATGCCAAGGCACAGGACTAGTATGCAGAAGAACTGTGTTTCATGAACACAGCTAAACAATGAGGTACGACCCTGTATGCAGTCTTTCTCCACTGTGTAGCAGTGCACAGCATACCTATGCAGCACATGCCCCAAGCACTGTCTGCGATTCAGAGGTCTAGGAACAGTTGACTACTGGCTGCCCATAACTGTAGATGCTTCATGACCACAACCACATACTACCAGCTGACATTGTTACAAAGTGTGCCATTTGTCCTATAATGCTGATATGTTGTTTAGACTCCCACAGCTGAGCAACAGCTCCTGTGACGTATGTCAAGAAGTCTGTGAATGTATGCCATAAAAACACCTGCTACTAAAACTCCATCCTAACAAATTAAATAATTCAGCTCCTGCCAATGGGAGCAGCAGAAGCACCATATTCCTTCTAGTTAGTAGTATAGCCAATGAGCCTGATATTTTTATCTTAGCATTCAGTATCATCACCTACAAGTCTCAGACAACCTTGCCTGCAGTTCACAGTGAGTACATTCCACTGCAGCAATATTGCCAGATGCATAAACCTAGCTCTCACACAGGATATCTGGCAGCTGTGAGGGTTTGAATGAACTCAGCAGAGGAGCACTTTGAGCATCTTTGGGTACAATATGCTCCTGTACACAATTCATGAAGAACGGTGGAGGGTAGCACATGTTGGACTGCGATACCGTGATGCATGTCTGTGAATCACAATCTAGAATAGTGGTGTACCAGACATAGTGCTCAGAAAGCATGTAGTTTTATGAGCACTCTGTGAATAGCAGGGTCTGTGTACAGTTCAGTTATTTGTCTGTGATAATCAGTGACCACCATGCAAATATAAAAGTCAGTTATAACTGTGGAGACTACATTTTGTTTTGTTTAATAAAAAATGCAAAATGACCTAGCTATAGACATCTTACATAATAAAAATTCATGGCTGATGCATGCAGAATATAAAGGGTATTAACGGACGTGTGCTCCTTAAATCAAAACTGTTGACATTATATCTAAAAATACTGATATTAAAATATTTATCCAGCAAAGTAAATGAGCTACATAATGAATTATTCATTTTAAAACTGTACTCAAACCTTACTCTTCAGCATTTTCACACCACATCAACCTCTGACTGTGTTGGGTCATAAAGAATACAAAGGAAAGTGTCTAATGCTATTCTTTTGACATGGTAATTCAAGTGATATAAAGTCTTAGTGTATAGCTATGACATTAATGCAAGTCATGTAAATTAATATCTTAGTTATACAGTATTGTTCCAGCTCAAATAAATCTTAGAAAATAAAAGCAGTTCTTCCAATACATATGCTACTAATCAAAGTCAAGCCAGCTAGAGCCTAGTCAGAGCTTCATCTAAGCATGGTGCCAGAAATAATGCAGTTATGGTGTCCTGAAGCGGAAGGCACTATGCATTAGTTTGTGTTGAGGTTTAGTTCTCAGTGACAAAGGTTATGCAGTTCTGAACGAAGAGAACCACAAAATGAAGCAGAACAAACAACAAACAGTTATCGATTAGCATATAATACTTTAAAAAGCAGTGATTCTTTCTCTAGCTGTGCAGAAAATAAATACTGTTGGTACATTCTCAAACTATCAAACGGGCAAATGACTATGAGCTGCTGCAATATTATTTGCTGTGGGCCATCCATCCATGCTAATTATTCACATGTTAAGAATGCATAGTAAAAAAGAATCTCTGGAGGAAGAGAAGGGCACCTCTAACTTGAATTATTTTCATAGGCGTGCCTGCAGCAGACAACAAGGGGGAGGGTGGCAATATACTCTGCAAAACGACTAGATTCAGAAATAGCTTCTTTTTCAGGCTATCAGACTACTAAACTTGAGTAGGAATGCAAGCCAACAGGTCACTTAGTCAGAGGCCACACAGTCTGAAGAGAATCTCTTAAAGTGCAATCAACCCACTGTTAGGTTCTTCTCACCTGTACAATAGCACATTGAAAGCTTCTTACATTTTTGTGCAATAACTCAAAGAACAAGCTATATTCAGTACAGCTGAAAGTGCTCTAGTCTCATAAGGCTCAAGTCTCAACTGTGCAAAATCTACCTGTGGAATACTAAGTGCTGCTAATAAAAATACAAAAATGTAATTTTGCCCTAGTGTCATGTCAAATGTTACAAATGTTTTTTTATTTATATATGTTACATTTATATGTACTGTCTGCACACAGAACTCGAAGCAATTAAATTTCATTTAGCCTGCACTGAGTGTGGGTCTAAATGACAATAAAGTTTACTTTGAATTGTCTTTGACATAAAATGAAATGGCAGCTACATGGTAAACAGAAGATGGAATGAACAGCTTTCTTGCTTTATAACCCAACTAATGTAATATAAACTAATAAAGAATAGGAGTTCTAACTTAAAACAGGGTTAGATTTGTGGGCAGACTAAAAACAGGTTCTGTATGTAGCCTACATTAATAAACTGTACAAATGTGGTGTGGAGTATGTGGTATTATATCTTTTAAATATATTTCCATCCAAAGCATACTATAGTTACATACCATGTGTATATGCACTATTTTTATATTTATGGCTCAGAATTTATGTAAATGCTCATTAAATAAAAGACTCAGTTATATCCAACAGTTATATCCAACATATCTTTCCATCTTTATTACCAAAGAGATAACAACAAAACCTCTTAGCAACCAAAGAAATTGCAGTCATAATGTAGCAAAACAGCCTGGAATCCTTTGCTGTAAATTATACACAGTAGTTGAATGGGGAAAATTAAACAGCACAGTTAGAGGAACTGTTTCAATTATTTTCCTGGGAAATTCATGCCAGTGCAGGAATGAAGTACTGAAGAGAAACATCTTCATGAAGTAGAATGAAGTAGACAATTCTTTTGCTGACAATATCTGTAAACACAAAATATTTTATTATAATCATGAAATTACACACATGGTCTCACAAATGCACTAGGTGGAACACTTAGAAATAAACCCAGGCTTGCTCCAAAACAACCCCAGGAGAGGAAGGAGGAATCTAAAATGCACAACAGTAGCTTCAGGAAAGATGTGTAAACCAAATGGCCACGATTTAACGGTCTGCTTAACAGATGCTATCTTGAAACATACTCAGCTAAACCCTTGGTCCAGTGGCGGCTGGTGACTTCAAATCAAAGGGGGGGCTGCAGGAGACAGCTGAATGGGTGGGGTCAATGAGAAGGTGTGTGGCCTACTAGAAAGGAGAGGAGCTATGCTCAAAACCACAAAAACTGTAACTTTAATTAAATACATTGCCCTGGGTGCAAAACCGTCATTATGAGAGTCCAATCAAGACAAAATGCAGTGTAGAAGAAAAAAATATTTCAATGCATTGGTTGCATAACAGCTTACTTAATATCTAGATGGAAACAAAAAGATTGTGAGACATGAAAAATTTAATTACTTTTTAAATACTTTACTGGAACGCCAGTCAAAATCAAGTATAAGAAAAACAAGCAGCACTCAACTCAAACCACTTTTCCTTCCACTGCAGTTCTAATTAGAATTTATATTCAGCTTTATTAAAGTACCACGTAACATGCTGAAAGTAGCAATCTCTGTGATACCTCCATTTGTAAAAATGTTTCTTATCCAAAAAAGACCTGCTGCCTGACAACAACTATCTACTTGTTTCATGGGGAAAACATGATCAAAGTAAAAAATGAAAAGCAAACAAGAAACAAGCTCAAGATACATTGCTTAAAGGATTGCTGCACAGGTTATGGACCACACATGACAGATTGGCATTCTGTTTAGTTTACAGGTAAAGCCTGCAAAGATGACTGCAAGTCTCCAACAAATGTAACGAGCTTCTTAAAATAATGTAATCCTGTCCTTTATTACAAATACTGTCATATGCATTTTCAGTACCCAAGGCTTATACGTTATCTAGTTATGCAATTATTCTCTGCAAGGCAACAACAGAAAGGCTTTCAATGTTGGCAGTTCTTTATTTCTTTTGCTTATTAAAGCTTACTTGCATCTTACAATCTCAGACAAGCTTACCTGATGGTCATTAAAGCATTGCTACTTAAACACAGAGCAACAGGCACTTTCTGAATAATAATAAGCACAAATCAACAGTATAAAAATATGACAGAAACCAGAACTTGTTGTTGTGTCTTTCGGCTTTTCCCGGTTAGGAGTCGCCACAGCAGAACTCCGGTCCGCTAATGACTGGCAGTAGATTTTTACGTGCCAAGTTGCCAGCCGTGACGCACAACCTTCAACGAAGGTACGCCCATTCATGCACGTCTCCAGACAGAAGACGCTCTAGCTGAGAATCGAACGGGACAACATCTTACTGTGAGGCAACAGCGCTACCGCAGCACCACCACTGCAGTAACCAGAACATTCTGCAAAATCAAGGACAGATGAAAAGTCACTGTAGTAACTTGTGTCTACCTTGGATGGGGGGATACTCTCCACATTTACACTGCATAACTGCTCCTTGCCTTGCTTGGACACATCCAGAGTCACTACATGGGGGAGTGGGGTGCAACAAGTATGTCACAATTTGAAATATCTCTGGCTGACTGTGATGGCCCTGACACATTTGTCATACCTCTCAACCTCAGAGCAAGACATCTGGACAAAGCCATACATAGAAGTGGGACAAAGCCCCCAAAATAAGGGCAATTTTTAAATATTCAGATTATAAACTTAGAAAGATAATAGAATAGTAGGTCTCACATTAGTATGAATTTTCTGAGGGGTATGAAATCTGAAACTGAAATGTCTGTCATTATTTTCTAACTTCAGTCTTTAATGATTTGCCACTAAGTTGCCAAAAAAACACAATTTTATGAAAAATGGACCAAACGTGATTCAAAAATATAAAATAGCCAAATAATAGAGCTGGTAACCTGTCAAAGAAGGGACACTTTTTTAATATTAGTACTGCTAACTTGAGCAGCTGACAAAATAAAAGAATGTACATGCATTTTCTGAAATAAAAGTAATCTATAACTCTGATAGTTATTTATTAACTGAAACCCTCCACGTTTTCTTCAAAAATTGCCATTTTGCGGAGCCATCATTAGTGGAAGAGCAACATTTTGAGCCAAAATTGGAGAAAGTTGAAAGGTCTGGATATGCCTAATTCTATAAAGCAATTTATTTGCACATACCTCTCAACCTGTTAATGCAGGAAATCTGGACAAGGCCAAATGTACTGGGGGAACATATAAACAGAACTAAAAATTGCTGTTGTATAAACTGAGACAGTTGATAGAATATAACAGGTCTTGCTTTAGCACACATTTTTCTGAAGGTTATGAAGTCTGAAACTCAGTGTCTGTCATTAATTAGTGACTTAATTCCTAAATGATTTGCCAGAAAACCACATATATTATGAGGAACAAACCAAAAATAATAAGCAAAAAGCTATTCATTCGTGAACATCTGGACAGTTGAGAGGTATGGTTCAGCCGTGGCTGTCTGAGTTTGCCCCCTTCCCCCTCACAAAATCATGGTCGAATGGAGCCTCCCCCCTGGAGCCATTCCAATGAACCATTACTTAGCTATTTCACCCCATTTACCGTAAACACTAATGTGCATACTGCTTTACTTCTACAATGATTTGGACTTCATTTGAAAGTTTTATTTTGCATTTTACAGCACAGACACTAAGACATCTGCTAAACAAAGCAATGCAGTCTCACAATGAAAACAGACTTAGCATTAAAACTTCTCTGCCCTTGAAACTCACATTCATTGAAACAGCACTGAAACCCACATTCAAAGAAAATATATTTTGCCAGTGGCAGTTAAAGAATAACTTTGGGCTGTTTTCAAATTATAGGCCCCTTGCACACTAAACACACACGTGCTTTTTGTTACACCTTCCTGATTGTATTAAATTATATTCCTTGTACAATACAGTACAGTTAGAGTGTTTTAAATTTATTGTTTTGAACATTTTTCCAGTAAACAATGAAAGAAAATCTATGCACCAATAATGACAAAACTGCCCAATTCACAACATTTTTCCAGTAAATAATTAAACAAAATGCATGCAACAATGACGAATCTGCCCAATTCAGAACATTTCCATCATAAAAGTCTACTCAAACTTCTACAGTCTACCAGTATCAGTAAATATGCACAATCTCTGAAGAAGTAAAAGTCATCCAAATAATTCCACATTAAAGAAATCTGTAACTAATGAAGAGTTTGCTGCCAGCAAACAACTTTATATTTCATTGTTTCATCTACAAATAAAGTGCCTGTTGCCCTTGAGGAATAAATTGCCTATGTTGCATTAAAAAATGATAAGCTAGTAATATTGCAATAGGGAATGGATGGCAAACTGATAACAAGAAGTTCACAGTTACTAGGTATCTTTGCCAGAAAGGACTGCAAAATCCACCCCTTTACAACACAGTACAGTATCAGCAATGCATCTACCTACTGTGAGAGTAGAACCCACAGCCTTCTGCATCAAAAGCAAGTACACTACCTGGTGTGCTATTAACAATATAAGTAGACTCAGCATAAGCAGCACTAAACCTTTGGTCCCCTGCACCTCTCAGCTCCTTGTAAAATCTACTCGACACTCAGCTGTATATCTGAACTTTGCAGCACAAGAAATCTGGAAAAAGCCAACATTTATGGGGGGGGGCAAAAGCCCAAAAAACAGGGACACATTTTAAACATTGCTTGTATAATGTTGGAAAGTTGCTAGAATAAAGTGCCATGTTACCACCATACATTTCATTACCAAGTACTGAACCCAGGACCGTGTGCAAAACAGTCAGAGCAACATACAACTATGCCAAATCAGCTGTTTTGTGAAAGAGAGGAAGACTGAAACTTAAATGGCTACTATTTAGTGAATTCAGTTCTCACCACAGCTCTCAACCTTAGCACAAAAAACCTGAACGAAGCCAATAGTGGGGGAATACAGTCCAAAAAATAGGGACAAATTTCAAATATCCATCTTATAAACTTAGAAAATTGCTAGAATAAAAGGTTTTGTGTTACCATGTTCTTTCTGAAGAATATGAAGTCTGAAATTCAAATGCTTGTCATTTTTATTTATTTAACATTTGTTAACCAGGAAAGTCTGACTTGGAACAAAAGCCAATTTTCAGCACAGGCCCAGGGAGAAACACTCCAGACACATGTCTTTGCAAGATGAGAGGACATACAGACTCCACACAGAAGGCATCCCAGCCAAGAATCAAACCAAAGAAGCTGTACTTGTCAGGCAACAATGCTACCACTGACTGTATAACAAAAATACAGAAACCACAGATTTTATGAGGAACAGAACAAAAATGAGGCAAAAATCTGTGGTGGTGGGTAGGGAATTCAGGCCCTTGCTACCTGTATCTAAGGTACAGGGTTCAAGTCTGGTATTCCTACCCGCCACCATGAGTTCTCTGTAGCCACCAGTATATAGCAACTGGGGCAGTTTACACACACACACACACACACACACACACACACACACACACACACACACACACACACACACACACACACACACACACACACACACTGTGGATTTATGCTATTGTTTCTTGTTACTGAATTGCAGATTATGTGTTTTTATTTGAACATCTGGATTTCCTTATTGTAATCATTTGTGTTTAGATGTTGGCTTATGTCATGACTAAGAATGGTCCATTAAGGCCAGTGCATTCTCTCATTTAGCAAAATAATAAATAAATAATGACTTTAAGACAGTTTCTAAAGTGACATATAGGCTCAGAGATCGAAATTCAGCAGGTTAGAAGAGGTAAGTTGTCATAGCTTCAGCTTTCATCCTTATGGTCTTTTTGTCTATTAGAACATATACAGCTATGCAGCACCCTATTTTAAAATTTCCTACATGCACAGTAAAGGGACTAAATATTAAACTGACTTACTCTCCTGAGAAACTAGCCACTAATGTGTGATGTCGAATGCAGGCTGATGCAAGTCAGAACTCCATTTGATAAGGAATGAACAGCATGAAAGGAAATAGTTTGCCTCAGAAGACTAGGACAAGTTAAGGATAAGCTCACTCATTTTAGCCTTTACTTGTTAGCGAGACTTGAGAGTGCTTGTAATACAGCTGGTGCTGTAAATAAACTGAAAGGGACATGCTTCAAGTTAAACTATTAGCACCTTTTCCTTCTATGAAAGTTCCTCTGTAATACTTCCTGACTCCTATTCCTCAGCCACTTGCTGTACCAACCAGTAAAGGTGAAAACCATCCCCTTATCATTTAACAAGCCAAAGGACTTACTAAAGCCTAGAACATCACATCAACAGGCAGAATTGTATCCATGGTCTTCATTACTCAGTCATAGAAGACAAACTTGAGTTTCATGAATTAGCCAAAGTAAAAGCTTGGTGCCCATCGTTATCTGTAAACTGTTTTTCCAAAAGCACTCTAACCTCTCTTTTTTTAAAATCTTTTCCATCACTATACCCACAGCTGACATATCTGCCTGGTTTACATTTAACTTAAGCAAATCCTTTTACTAAACTTTTACATACAATGTCACCATGAGAGCCCTGTTCCTGTTTTCTACTGTTATTACTAACCCCCCCCCCACACACAAACTCCTCACCTAGAATGTCTGCGAGATCACCTAGAATGGCTGCAAGATCATCCGACGTCGGGAAAATAAATCCAATCCAGTCCTGCATCCATCCTCCTGGAGAGAGCTCCTCACCCGGCTGCGAGATCATCCGACATCAAGAAAATAAATCCAATCCATCCTCCTAGAGAGAGCTCCTCACCCGTGCAAGCTAACAGTAAATCCTCCAGTCGTCGCGAGACAAACCTCACCTCTCTCTCCTGATTGGTTCCAGCCGGGTAAGCTCTCCTGATTGGTCTAGCCTGCAGAAGGAGCAGTCCAAAGCTCTTCTGTTCTGTGTGGTCATCACCACACAGACTTCTGGGCATTTGCAGGGCAGAGATGCCTTTTCTCTTATCCGGACTGCTTGACAAAGCAGTCTGGAGTTCTTCTGGGTTCCGACCAGTGCGTGTGCGCATGTGTGGACTTCTGGGATTCGTAGTTAACTGTTTTTGTTTTACTTTTCTTTTTGTTTTTTTCCTAGGTGGGTTTTCTTTTTGTTCTCTAGGTGGGAGGGCTGCAGTCCTATAGCACAAGCCACCCCTGCCTTGGTCAAGTAGTATTACATCTATAAGATGTCCAAAAATAGTTTGCCAAGTTCAAAGAAAACACAAAATGTCTTTCAATATTCATGGACTCTACTAAAGTGAAATTGTATCTGGACTGTGAATATTCAGTATACATTAAGCATTCCCCTTTCCTTCAGTAGCCGGGGGGAACAGAAGGTAAAAAGATGGGATGAGACGGACAGACTTTGTGCAAGTCTAAATAAGTAAGACTAATTAATACAGCAACGCAGAAGTCCAAAAAGCTATGCCAAATGTTCCTAGGAGTTAGGCCTTCCAGATCATAAATTTTAAGTCTGCAAAACCATCCAGTTTGAAAGGTGAAGACAAAAGTATGTCAAGTAAAGAATTCAGGTTCCAAGGTGGGGAAGGACACTTTATTAGGGCTGCCACAATTTCAAGTGTTCAATGTGAGACATTTCTTAATGAAATGTAGTTCAGTAGTTCTTAATGAAATGTGACATACTCGGGCAGCCACGCTTTCAACCAATGTAAAAAAAAATTACTTTCCCTTTACAATAAAAATAAAGACCCAGTGCCAAAGAATTAGTTGTTTTTATAGTTTTGTATCACACTAAGGTGTTTCAAATATAGTATTGGAGTTTTCTTATCATACATTAACTATTACAAAGTTATACAAATACAGTTGATATAAAACGTGTACACACCACTGTTAAAATGCCAGGTTTTTATGATATAAAAAAATTAGACCACAACAAATCATTTCAAAACTTTTCTCACCTTTAATGTGACCTATACCCTGTACAATTCAATTGAAAAACAAACAAATCTGCTAGGGGAAAAATATAAAAAACCTACAATAAGCTGGTTGCATAAGTGTGCACACCCTTAAACTAATACTTTGTTGAAGCACCTTTTGATTAAATTACAGCATGCAGTTTTCTTGGGTACACACCTGCCATCAATTAAAGAAACTCTAACCCCAAATAAAGTTCAGCTGTCCTAGTAGGAATTTCCTGACATTTACTCAGTTGCCTGCTACAGCAAAACCATGGTTCGCAGAGAGCTTACAAAGCATCAAAGGGATCTGTGTCTCGCTGCAGTTCAACTGTTGCTCCAATTGGCAATGAGGGGGAAGAAAGGGATCAAAAATCAAGGACAAGGACGACAAAAGAAAAAGTTAAATCATTACACATTTTATGTGACAAGCATCTTTGTTTCTCCTAACCTCAGCATACATCTTCATGACTTTACTCAACTAATCTCTTCACCCACTCGCATTAACAAAAATACTAGTACCCGCTCTATCCTAGACTGGATCCTCAGTACTGATCCAAATCTATATCACAACCCTTCTACACTACCTGGCACCATAAGTGACCATCTTCCAACCCACATCCAAAGGCACTCTCTTCACACATACAAGTCTCACTTACACAAAGACTGATGTAAACTCTCCTCTTTTAATGCTGCAACATTCAACCATAGAATAACATCCATCAATTGGTCCTACCTCAATCACCTTCCCCTCAATGACACAGTAGTAAAATTCAACCATATTTTTCTCAAAATCCTGAACTCCCTAGCACCCCTACTGAAAATCTGAAGACAATCCAACTATGTCCCCTGGCTTTCTAAAGACACTTGCTGCTTCATGCATGAAAGAGATGGTGCCTAGAAAACCTGGCAAAAAACAAAATTCCTGATTCACCTTCAAAACCACAAAACTCCGAAACCACGCCAAAAAACACAACAGCAGCAACAAGAAAAACATTCTATAATTTGACTTAAACGAACCGCCTCTCTAATAAAAAAAAAAATTCTGGAGCACTATCAACAAAATTATTCACCCAGGAATTCCAACTACCCCAAACCCCTATCCTAACAATACAGTACAAGGAAATCATAAAACTTGAACAAGCATATAATAAAAATGCTAGATTTGCTACAAAACTACCATACAACTCTCATCACTGCCTTGCAATAAAGTAAAATGGCTTGAATTCCTCCATCAATTACAACTTTCTCAGCTACAAATAACTCACTCAAAACTCCATAAACCTACTGCCTCTGCCCCTCCCCTCTCTTCTCTAGAACTCCACTGTAGCCCAAATTGTTCACTCCGGAGCTCTGACCAGCATCTCCTTAATATATACACAAACCAAAAAAAAACATGGGTAAACTCCTATACAAATACTCCATGTCCCACACCTGGAACAAACTCCCCTCCACTCTTAGAATCATCACTAACATCCATCACTTCAAAAAAGAGCTAAAAAACTACCCAACAAAGTCTTGGATCTGCCCCTGCAAAGACCCAACATGAAATCACCCCCCTCTCCACCTTCTTTTATCAATTTCATTATATAATATTTTTTTCTCAGCTTTACCTCTATGAACTTTGACTTTTATAGGAGTTATATCCAAAAAAAAAAAAAAAAAAAAGAAAAGAGAAAAACTGCTTGTTTTATGATTTCTCCACTGATCTGTTACAATGTACTTTCTGTCCACGTTTCTGTTGATATTTTGTTTCTGATGTTGTTTTATCTGCCTGCTATGTTCAAGAATTTTGTATGTCACTTTAAATACTCTGTATGCTTTAGAATATAATTATATAATGTGCTGTAGTGTACTGAAACTTTTCTTCCCGTTGCTCCTCTGAAAATGGGCTTCTGGATCAGTTAACAAATGTCAAATAAATAAAATTGTGTAGTTCTGGATTTGGAACACTATACCTTCTTAGTCATCAAGGATTAGCATCCCATATGGACTAATAAAGGAACTTATGGATTTTTATCAAACAAGGTGGACTGCAATAATTGTGAAAAGCTGTACTTTTATCAGGAAAACCATTATGACTACAGAGATTTTTGTCCAAAAATAGCATTTCTGGGAATACCACTGTTGGCATTTACTTACAAAATGCTGAAATACTACCTCAGTACTATACTTAAGTCAGTGGCATTACTTTTGAGTTTAACACCTAGGTAAGACAGCCTGGTGTTCAGTTTAATAAGTGAAATCCCAGTGTTACGATCAACCTATTCATTTAGCAGGCACACACGAGACTTAATGGCCTTAGGTGAAATGATGCACAAGGATGGCTCCATGGCTATCTTCACTGTTCATTGATCATGTATATTCCCATACCACCATCTCCTCCATCCTGACCTCCCATACTACCTAGATTACTTTTTTTCTATCTTTTCTCACATTTTCTGCATTATTTCAATATACTTAAATTGGCCAAGACTGCACTGCAATAAGATATGGAATTAATAATCAATTAAGCTGGAGGTCTTGGCTCCACTAGGCCCCACAGTAGCCATGGGGTTGTAGAAGCTCTGAGACTAATTTTAGAGCTTTTTTCAATCCTGTGATGGCCTGAATTTAACATGTAAAAAATTACAGCCTTATTTTTTTTTCTTTCAAGTTAAAAATAAAGTTGTGTGACAAAAAAGCAGTTCACAATAACACGAGAAGACAAATTCTTGTGAGGATATATAAATCATATCTGGGAATAGTGCTTCCCTCCTTAAACCCCACAAGTAAAAGTTGGTAACCTTCTGTCTATCCTTTTGGTCTTAGATTGGAATGAAGGTCAAGTCAGAAATATTCACAGTCATACACGACTGCTGTCGAATGTATATACATCATGTCTTCACATTTCCTACCCCGATAAGACAGTTACCTTTTCTGTACCACTCTGACACTCTGGCATACCCAAGCTCTCTGGGACGAAACAGAAATAAACAGAACTTAGTGGCTGTCAGACATAAAAATAACATGGCTCCTTACCCCTACCCCTGAAGATAGCCATCTGTATGCAAAGCTGATGTTTGATTGCAAGGAAAGTGAAGAAAATAACAATCGCATGGGTGTTTCTAAGCAGTACACTGCCCCTTGACAGGTTATATTGACTTTCTATGCACACTTCTGATTTTTTTTTCCAAACATCTTTATTAAATTTACACATGACAAAGTCAATCTTACATGTATATAAATGAAAAACATACAAAATGACATCACTCTAGCTGCAAACAGTTTACATCACAGACACCGCTGAAACAACTGTAGTTGCAAACATTATACATCACTTATAAACCATCCAGTCATTGTCAGTTAAGCATTATATAGCTCATTCAAATCCTGCCTCTTAAACCTCATTCCTGCTCTGCATATATTGTTCCCACACTTCACATTTTTTCCTTCCCTTTTCTAAAGATCCCAATTCCAGTTGTTTTATCTCTGTTACTATATTCACTACTTCTAGTAAAGTTGGTCTAGACTTTGATTTCCATTTTATAATAATTGCTTTTTTTGCAGCCACCATAATTAGACTCAGCAATGTTTTACTATGTCTAGGCAAATTCCAATTCTGTAGCATAACTAAAAAAAAACATCTCCCCAGTCAGTCCAATCTGCTCACCCAGCATCTCGGACAGAGAGGTCCACAGGTGGATGGGAGTCTGTCAGCTCATCACAAAAAATATGTACTCAGCCACCTCTTTCTTGCCCATCACACCTCCAACAATTGCTATCCACCTGAGGAAAAATTCTTTGGAGTCTACTTGGGGTATAAAAATACCTATGTAAACACTTCCAGGCAAAGATCCTAAATCTTCTAGACTTTGTTGCATATTTGAGAGATATACCCGCGGTGGTGGTGCTGCGGTAGCATTGTTGCCTCTCAGTAAGATGCTGTCTGGTTCGATTCTCAGCTAGAGCGTCTTCTGCGTGGAGACATGCGTGAATGGGCGTACCTTCGTTGAAGGTTGTGCATCAGGGCTGGTAACCCGGCACATAAAACTCAACTACCAATCATTAACGGACCGGAGTTCCACTGTGGTGACCCCTAACCGGGAAAAGCCAAAAAGACGCAACATACATCCCCCCATTGTCTTTTTGTGAATTGCTTATCCAGTCTCTCTTCCCAATCCTTTCTAGCTCCTCTGATTGTTTCTTATAATTATCATGCAATATTTTATATGCTTTACTAATTATTCCTTTTTAAACAGCAGCTTCTATTCTAGATTCTATTAAAAACTCTACCAGTGCTGGACTTTCATTTATGACCCCCTATTTCTTTCTCTTTACCTATACTCTGATACCACTCCTTGCTAGGGAAGGCAATCTCTAAACTGCAGTCCAAATAAATTATTTTTCTCTTCCCATTCTATTACCTTTCCCTTTCTTGTTATTTGTTCCCAATACCTTGATTCCTTGGCCAGTTTTCTCCAATGAATTCCAGCCCCCTCTTCCCTATTATCTGTACCCCTGACCACAATCAACCCTATCGGCAAAATCTTTTTTCTTCATTCTCGTGCTGGTTTGGTTCTTAGAATACTCCCTGCTATTTTATGAATACAATACTCTGTATGATTTTGATTGTTCTCCTTAAGAATCTGCATCCAAACTCCCAATCTCTCCTTATTTCTTGACCGTCCTCCCTGTGTCAGCATCATTCCTTTCCACATTGAATGACAGTTTTTTACTTGTGCTATGTATGCCTTACATGTGTTCTCTAAGTACACCCTCAAATTAGGTAATCCTAGTCCACCTTGTTATATTGGTAGAATCAGCTTATCCCAAGCGTCCCTTGCCATCTTCCCTTCCCAGATAAAATCCTTCAACTCTTTTTTAATTGCTATCCACAACTTTTCCTCCAGTTGATAAAAGTATGACTGACCTGTGTATAAGACTAAGGGGACTAAAAACATTTTAATGGCTTGCATCACACCTCTGAGGTTTGTCAGAAAAGTTCAAGAAATAACTACCACACTGTCCTGGCAGACCCCCCCCCCACACACACAAACTACAATGACCTTTAAACAGGGCTGGTTTTAGACTAACTGGGTTTAGGGCGGAGGCCTGGTGTGCAGAGGTTGCTAGGCCCCAAGGAGCTCTGAAGTTTGGGCTGTTCTATGATGTATTTTTTGCCTTATTTTTAAAATGATAAAACACACACAATCTCTGCCCTGACAAGCCAGATCTATCACAATACACATTTATTTTTCTCACAAAAACACAAATACCAACATTGGCCCTGACAACCAAGTTTATCAAAAAGTACTGATTTTTCACACATGCACATTGCCCATGACAAGTAGGGTCTATCACAAGATGCAATGATTTTTTTTACACATGTGCACACCCAGTCATTGTCCTTGACAATTCAGGATTATCACCACACACACACACACACACACACACACACACACACACACACACACACACACACACACACACACAAAAGTGGTGTAGATCAGAGTGTATGCACTGTGTCTTTAAGAAGCATAACAAGGACTGAATGTACACATATAAATACTGGGCACGTGCTATTCCCAGTGCCATTTTGAGAGTGCAGCCAGAGAGTGAGCATGTATGCTTACAGTAGTTAGGTTGCATACAAGTTAATTAAGTTAAAGTCAGTAAACGTATATTGTGATGTGTTTGTATATAATAAAGCTGCTTGAACAGAACCCATGAAGACTCTTTTATTGTGTCCAAAGTCGGAGAGCGACATTGTGTCAGAACCAGGATCACAGAGAAAAACATTCGGAGCCATGAGATGCAGAGATGACAGTGAAGGTAAACTAAGAGAAACGAGCATGAAAAAGAGCCAGAAAAGAAACAAAGGTAACGAGAATACAAACAAACTACTTATTTCATAAAAAGGACAAAACATTACAAGGACACAAAACACATTACACAAGTGGGAGGTACAAAAGGTTTATTAACTAAGGGAAACGTTTAAAGTAAGGGGGTTTGACAAAATGATTATCAGAAAAGTAAAACGAGCATGTTTAAAGGTAAAACGAGCATCTTAAAGACAAAATGGGCATGTTTAGAGTACAATGAGCACAAGAAAAGTACAATGGGCATGAAAAGAGATTAAACGAGTAAGCTGAATATAATAAGGCCATATTAAGCATAAATAAAGCAAGGCGACTGCATGTTTTTTGGCAAAGTGCTGTGTTTTGGCATAACTACGGCTTCGTATTATATCAAGGGCATAACTATTTATTTATTTATTTTTATTTATTTACATTTGTTGACCGGGAGTGTCCGACTGGACATAGGTCCATTTTCAGCGAAGGCCCGGGGAGAAAAGCTCCACAGTTAAAATAAACAGACAGTAGTTACATTGGTATACATAGCGATTAACAATTTAACATAGCAATTACTTACAACATATTTACAGATGAAGAACATAGTACATCAGTAGACAACTAGAATCTTTATCTGTGAAGTACATAACAGACATTAACAAATGTTACAATAAGAAGTTCCTGCTGTATAATAAGTACTAGGCTTATAAGCATCTGAGCTTGCTATAATCAAGGTAGTTAGTGGAGTGGAAAGAAAGGTAGTGGTTGGATGGGGTGGATTATATTAGAGTGGGAGTTGCAAGGGCATAGCCAGCATGTTTTTAGGTGCGCTTTTAGTAAAGTTTTGAAGTGGGTGCATGATGGTATGGAGGTAATTGTGGGTGGGAGGGAGTTCCATAATTTGGCTATGCTGCAAGAGAATAGTGCTTCACCAGCAGAGTTATTGGCTTTAGTGATCTGCAAGTGATTTTTGTTGCTGGATCTTAGTGGTCTGGTGGTGCGATAGGGTTGGAATAGATTCTGGAGGGATGGGACATTTAGTGGATGGTTTACTAGTTTGTGGGCGAGTGAGAGTTGATACCATTGAAGGAGGTGAGGGAGTTCAAGCTAAACTAAATAACTAAAGTTATTAAAGTATCTCAAAGTGTGTAAAAGTGCTTACAGTGTGTGCTTATTACTGTGCATGTATTCCAAACAGTTTATTTGTGTGCAAAGTACAACTATATTGTGAAGTACAGTCAAAGTATAGCCATTTCAAAAAGTTTCTTGTGCTGGGTGTGTCTGTTCGCAAAGTGCCACCATTACAGTGTGTTTCTTGCAGTGTAGAGAATTGCCTAGAAAGGTACCACCATTTTGGGGAAATTTCAGTGTGCTGTGTACAGTTTATTCGCAGAGTGCCATTACTTCGAAATGTTATTGACTTTGAGCTTCTCTTGCCCAGTTCATTTGCATCGTGTAGTTATTTGCTACGTTTCCTACACTGATAAGATGTGATTTCTTAAAATACAGTAATTTCAATAGTATTACAAGTGCCCAAGAGACTTATTTTGCAAAGTTCAGTTATACAGAGGCTTACTGTGCTATTGGGCAAAGTTACAAGTATTGGCACAAGTTCCTGGCATATGTGTATGCGTATGTGTTCGTGGTTATGTGCAAAACCCTTCGCTGATATGTGTTAATATGGCAGACTGATTTCAGAAGCCTTTATCACCTGTATTTGATCAGAATACTGCAGAGAATTGGAGAATATTTGAGCAAGAGTACAATATTTTTATACAAGCAGCTTATTCAGATAAAGATGCATGCACCAAGGCCTTCATTTTGCTAAACTTAGCTGGGTCAGAGGCCATAGAAAGAGAGCATTCATTTATGTATGTACTGGCATTATATGAGGGAGAAAGTGAAAACCGTCATATTGTTGTACAGGCTGAATCAAGGGAGGACCCTGAGTGTTTGAAGCGCAAGTTCAGAGAAATGGGTAACTCCAGACAAATATTACACTAGAGAGGCATTTGTTTTACATGAGAGATCAGAAACCAGGGGATACTTTTGCAGCTTATATATAACTGATCTGAGAAACAAGGCTAAAATGTGTCGGTTTGGTGACTTAAAAGATGAGTTAACAAAGGACAGGCTCATTGCATGGTATTAATAGTGCTGCTGTGAGAAATATTTTGCTTTGTGACAGTGATTTAACATTGAGTAAAGCCACTGAGATTTGTCAGATCCATGAAGTGAAAGAAAAACACACAAGTATGCTTGCAAGCAGGGACGTCGGGAGGCGTACGCACTGTACTGATTTCAGTACAATGTATTTAGAAGGGGTAGCTTTTTCAATTAAAAAAACAGCGTGGCTCCTTTAAGTTACATTTACATAACAGCCAGTCGGAAATGAGCTCACATACCAGCCAGTCGGAATTACATCATCACGTCATGTCCGGCTGGCTGGCTGGCTGCGAGTGGGAAATGTGCATAGCTAATCATAAATGGATTATCGCTGTGGAAGGTGAACGGATTATCAGGTAAGGGGTTCTTGTGTGTGAGTGGGAAATGTGCATAGCTAATCACAAATGGATTATCATTAAGGGATTAACAGGAAAGTGTGTGTGTGTGTGTGTGTGTGTGTGTGTGTGTGTGTGTCTTGTTAGAGCTTGCTGCCAAAAAAAAAAAAAAAAAAAAAGACATATAGGCAATCTCTGTGCTAAAATAAAGCCCCCTAAGGGATTGGCTGTTCACAAATGTTTGCACTTGAATCTGGTTCTCTCTCTCACTGTTGGGTACACTCAACAACACTGGATACTTTCCTTCCTCAGGGGCTCACATATGCCTACATCATCCAGTATTAATCACTAAATATGACAAGGTAGGCATCACTTTATTGCTTGAACTCCAACTCATGATGGGGAAATGGGGCTCCCCAACATAAAGCTATATGCCACAGCTCTCGTGATACAGCAGTTTTGGAAGGATTGACTTTATCAACTTGAACATGAGCTGCTCAAGTATCGCCAACTTGTTGCTGATCATTCAAGTCAAGAAATACTTGCAATCAGCAGCAAGTTTAAAAAAAGGGATTCAAGCAGGGGGAAAGCCTTCCTGAATTCCCTGCCATGGAAGTTCAGTCCCAAAGACCAGAAATATATTGCCTCCAAGACTGCGCAAATTCAGAGAAGTTATATTTACAGAGAGTCTGTGTATTCAAGTTTCTTGACCTTGAATACACTGATGAGTGTTTAGTTTTCAGCTTTAACTTGAGAACGTAAAAGACAGCAAGTGAGTGTTTTAGATAATTTGCCACCAATATGATTTGAGCTGGAAGCAGCACTGTTGGCTAATAAGGCCATGTGATGGCACTTACTGAGTCTTTCTTGTTTATCTAAGAGATGGCATACATTATTAATAAAGTCTTATTCCATTTACAGAAGCAGTCTGGGATAGATAAGCCTCTAGATTTAGACATTCCATTTTTAAAGTCAACCAAGCTTTAAAGGGGTCACTGTACTGGGAGGATTACATAGTCAAGGTTATTGGATTTTGTCCTACCTGGTAAAGTTTACTGAGGAGGCCTAGTTCCTAACCTCCTCCATAAAGCTGCAACTAAAATATAATTTGCTAGATTCAGAGTGGTGGAGATGCTTAACAAACAAAGCATGTGGTGGGATTTTTTCTCTTGATAATATGATTTGCTTAAGCCCCCAATCACTGGTCTTTGGGGGGAAAAAGGCTGGAATATAGAGAGTGAATTTGGCAATAAAGGCTCAATGCCAGAGTTTTCTCTGGGTTGAATGACAGCATATCGATTGAGTATTTTAAGAATGAGAATTACCAAGTTGTGAAGAGTACCTTAGTAATGTTTTTATATATCATTATTTTTCAAAGAAGAAAACACTTTTCACAATATGTTGTAATTATGCTTTCAAGTTAATGTGGTTCATTATGACAATTGCATCGTATGATGTTAAAATTCCCTTTGCATGCCTTTAAAGGAAAACTCCACAGCTTAACTCAAAAATGTGCGTTTTTCATTATATCTTTGTTTTCTCAGTCATTTTAATGCATTAAAATTAGAAGTTATGTACCTACCATAACGTTCCATGTTAGTTGTCTTCTCTCGCCTTCTTTCTTGCTGGATGGGTTCGGAGCCGATCCTCGGCTCCAACTCGGCACTTGCTTTAGCTTGAGAACTCCTTTTACCAGCTCGAGGCAACCCTATATCCCATGATGCAAGGCGAGACTACCTCAGATCTCGTTTGGTAGCTATAATACCCTGCTAAATAAAACTATTCCTGAAGGAAGAGCAAAGACTAACCTAATAGAACTAGGCAAAAAGTTCCTAAGATAGACTCTTCTACTGAAGACTCAGGAGAGTGAAACCTGAGAAAGAGAAGACCTTCAAGATCTGTCCAGGCCAGGGGGAAGGAGGGAGGGACGCAAGAAAGAAGATGAGAGAAGACAACTAACATGGAACGTTATGGTAGGTACATAACATCTAAATGTTAAGTTGTCAATCTCGCCTTCATTCTTGCTGGATGGGACCGCGTCCCTAGCACCTGTATCCCGGGTGGCTCAATGGAACAGACTCTTGAGTACTGTGGAACCAAAACTGGCTCTGTCCCTGGAGGCCAAATCTAATTTGTAATGAGAGACAAAGGTATGAGGAGTGGCCCAAGTAGCTGCTGCACAAATGGTATCAATGGGTAGCCTATCCTGAAAAGCTGTAGAAGTGGATAGGCTCCTGGTTGAGTGTGCCTTCGGTTTAGAGGGTAGTTGCTTGCCTCTGAGCGAATACACGTAAGAAATGGTGGAAGATAACCATCTGGATAAGGTCACTTTTGATACTGGGAGACCTTTCCTGTTTTCTGCATAGGAGACAAATAATTGGTCTGATTTCCTGAATTGTTTAGTTCTATGCAAATAATACCTGAGCTGGCGATGGACATCCAAAAAATGAAGCTTTTGTTCAGCTCTGTCAGAATAATTTGGGAAAAAGACTGGTAGATCGATGGATTGATTAATATTAGTTTGAGAAACAACTTTGGGGAGAAAGGTTGGATTTGTTCTCAAGGATACCCTGTCCTTGTGAAAAACCAAGTAAGGGGAATGGATGCAGAGAGCTTGAATCTCGGATACCCTTCTTGCTGAAGTGACAGCCAGTAAGAATATAGTTTTCCAGGTCAATAACTTCAATGAGCATGAAGCAGACGGCTCGAAGGGTGGTAAAATCAAGGATGCTAACATTAAATTCAGATCCCATTGTGGAGGAGGATGTTTTATTGGAGGCTTCAGGAGAAAAACTCCTCTCAGAAAAGCTTTGCATAGTCTATGTGACATAATGTTATGATCTTGCAAGCCAACATGATATTTGGAAATAGCCGCCAGTTGAACTTTGACTGTTGATGAAGAAGATCCTGACTGAAAAACTTCAGCTAGAAAATCTAAAACAGAATGCACAGGTGCAGTAAAGGGATCAATGTGCCTGGAGTTTGCCCAAAGGGAAAAACGTCGCCACTTGCTAGCATAAACCGTTCTGGTGGACGACTTCAAAGAAGCTATTAAGATATCTCTGACAGGATCAGAGATCATAGGAAGCCTGGCTAGGGAAGGAAGTGGAGCAACCAAGCAGTGAGGTTGAGAGAACGAATGGCCCGGTGCTGTTGACCCGATTGGTGGATCAAAAGATCCGGAACTGGGTCCAGATGCTAAGGCTGCACCAGGAGGTGACGATGCAGAGTCGGAAACCAAATTTGTCGAGGCCAGTAAGGGGCAATGAGAATCAACTTGGCCCTCAAAACGGTAGCTTTCTGAATGACCTGTGGAATTAAGGGGAAAGGAGGAAAGGCGTACAGAAGTCCCCGGGGCCAATCCTGGGTTAGAGAGTCTCTCAGGGGCTGGCCTGGTAGGGGAAAGAGGGTGAAGAAGTCCGGGCATTTGTTGTTTTGGGGTGTAGCAAAAAGGTCGCAACAAGGGTTGCCCCACTTCGTCCACTATTGATTGATTGAGAGACCACTTGTGAGGCATGAGAATGGCTCTGCTCAGTCCGTCCGCTAAGAGGTTGGACCTGCCGGGGATGTGCGTTGCTATCAGAAACCGATGAGAGGAGATTGCCCATTGCCAAAGTCTGAGAGCTTCTCGACACAAAGGATAGGACCTGGTCCCGCCCTGCTTGTTGATGTACCAGACCACAGACATGTTGTCCGTTTGAACTGCAATAGTCCCCGCGGGAAGAAAGTCGTTGAGGGCTTGCAACGTTAAAAGCACCGCTCTCATCTCCAGGACATTTATGTGCAGATGGTATTCGATGGGTTGCCAAGTCCCATGGACCATCCTGCCCTGATAATGCCCCCCCCACACCCGATCCGAGAGGCATCCGTAGTGACTGTGGCAACTGGAGGAGGGGGAACAAATGGTCGGCCCTGATGAAGTAGAGGGGAAGATATCCACCAGGTTAGATGAGTCCTGCACGATTGTGTAACTAAGATTTCGTGCCTCATAGGAAGGTTCTGGAACGACCACTGAGTGAATAACATCCACTGCAGAAGACGCATGTGGAAGCGAGCTAATGGTAGAAGTACAATGGCCGCAGCCATAAGACCTAGAACTTTCAGAACCAATCTGGCTTTGACTTTGCTGCTCTGCAATAAAATCCAAACGTATTTTTGGATGTCCAGAATTCTCTGATCTGTTAGTCTGGCTAACAAACTGACGGTGTTTAATTCTGCGCCTATAAAGGTGATAGATTGGCAAGGCAGCAGAGAAGATTTTTCGAAATTCACCGATATTCCCAGCCTTTTGCAAAGCTGCAGAGTGTAGTCTCTGCTCTGAAGAAGCTGATGCTTGGTGGTGGCGGAGAGGAGCCAGTCGTCTAAATAAGGAAACACCTGGAATCCTTGACGTCTCAGATGAGCTGTGACCACTGCCATGCATTTGGTAAACACTCTGGGGGCTGAAGTGAGGCCAAAGGGCAGGGCTCTGAATTGATAATGACTGGTCCCTAGCCGAAAGCGGAGAAACCTCCTGGAGCGCCTGTGTATCTTTATGTGATAGTACACGTCCTGAAGGTCTATCGAGCACATCCAGTTGTCCTTGCCCAGAAAGGGCAGAATGGACTGAAGCGTGACCATCCGGAATCTTGCCTTCTTGACAAATCTGTTTAGATTGCTCAGGTCTAAAATAGGTCTCCAATCTCCCATCCTTTTGGGGACCAAAAAGAATCTCGAGTAGACGCCGGATCCTACTTGGTCTGCTGGAACAGTCTGGACGGCTCTTTTTTCTAGGAGCTTTGAAACCTCCTGATTTGCCAAATCCCTTTGACCGGGTGAGATGTCTGGAAGGGATTGGTGAGGTACGGGATACCTTTCAAAGGGGATTTTGTAACCCTCGGATATGATCGACTGTACCCACATATCTTGTGAAAGGGAACACCAGGCTACTGGGTACAGTGATATCCTTCCCCCGACTGCCTCCAAGGGTGGACAGTCGGGCAACACCTCAGGGATGCTGAAAGGGCTTCTCAGGAAGAGACTCCCTGTTGCCCTGATTCTGAGGACCCCCCCTGCCTCTAGGGCGGCGTCTATTATTGTTACCCCCTCTGCCTCTGGGGGTAAACTGACCACGCGTGTCCGGCGCTGCTCCTTGGGCTTTACGGAACCACATCTTTCCTCCTTTCTGGCCCTTGGGATAGGGTCTAGAAGGGGTGGAAAAATGGACTCCTACGGCAGAAAGAGTTTTGCCGTCTTGCTCACACCTGGTCAAGGTTTCCTTCACCTGAGGTCCGAACAAAGCCGAACCGTCAAAGGGGGTATTGGTGAAGGATGCCTTAAAGGGGTCCGCGAAATTACAAAGCCGCATCCAGGCTTGACGTCTAAGAGCCACTCCTGTGCCTGCGGCTCTGCTCGCTCCATCAGCTGCATAGGATATGAGCCGCATGGAGGAGTTGGTTAAAGAATTTAGGATTGCTAGCTGTGAGGCAATCTTGTCTTGAGCCCCAGCAGCTGAAGGATCCTGAACCACTTCACCTAGTTCTTTAAGAATATCTCTTTGAAGTCTGGTGAAATGACAAAGGTAGTTCAGCGAACGCATAGCAAAGGTCGCTGAAGAAAACATCCACTTGCCATACCTGTCCATGGTCCTAGAATCTTTGTTAGGAGGATGGACAGGCACTGAAGGATCCGCAAGTTCCTTCTTGGTGGCCGCCACCATAGCATCCACAGAGACGCCCTTTGAAAGAAATTGCTTGTCTGAAGGGGCCGTAATAAATTTGGATGGCCTCCTGGGGACCGGTTCCACAGAATCTGGAGCTGCCCACGCCTTCCGAGCCACTACCTGCATAAGTGGGTCGAAAGGCAGAGACACCCAGGAGGTGGAGGGTCGGGATTCAAAAGCCTCCAGGTATACCGACTCATCCTCGGAGGGATCAATGGAGGGCCAGTTCCCCCTCTGTTTGAGGAGTTCAAGGATGTCTGAAAAGGAGACATCCTCAGAGGGGGACCGTGGGGAACCCTCCGACTCATCTAAGTCGGTATCAGATGTTGTAGACTCAGGGGAGTCTGTGTGTTTCCTCTTACACGTCCTCTTCCGAGGGGGTTCCCCTGCGGGATCAGGAGAAACCTCGGAAGAGGAAGTTATTCCCAATGGGGAAACCTGGGGCAATGGATCCCTGGGCCTGAGAGCAAGAGGCTGGCAAGAGACATCAACAGGCACCGAAGAGGGAGGAGCTAAAGGGATGGACCGTTGACCTGGCTCAGGTGCCAGGACACTCCTCATCACCTCAAAGGCTCCCCTCCCAGGGAGCCAGAATATTCCCGTTCCGAAGAAATAGGAATTCCCGGCTCCACTGAGAGAGAAGGCTCCGAGGCCGATGTCGGTGCCGAGCTTACCAAAGCCGAAGCCCCGAGAGGGAGAGCGGGGTCGGACAAGGGTCCGATGCCACTAGCCCCCTCGGAGCCGACAAGGGAAACTCAACGACCGGATCCCTGCAAGGAAGGTCTCATGGAGGAGATCGGAGCCGAAGACGACGGAGCCGAAAGGGGATGTATCGGTTCCGGCGCCGACACGGTCGCTGTCCCGAGAAGCTCCGGCTCCGAACTCTGGAGGGGAGTCAGAGGAGGAAGTTCAAGGGGAAGAGCAATAGCCGAAGTCTGCTGAGACGGGCTATGGAGCATTTGGGCTAGTGCCTGTGACTTCAACAGCCTGCTTACCACCCTCTCTAAATTGTGGTCAGACAGCCTGGAAGATCTCGAAGATCGGCTCCGATGACTCCATTCCGACAAAGGAGGAGACCTCGGAGCCGAGTGGATCGATTCCAAAGAAGGGGACCGAGATCTCTTCTTGGACGAAGCCATCGGAGCCGACGTCCTCTGGGTTCCAGATGGAGCCGAAGGCTTCTCGGCTCCTATAATGGATAACACGTTGGCTCCAGCCGGAGCCGACAAGGCAACTGTAGATTGAGTGTCGGAGCCGGTAGGAACCGACACTACCACATCAGAGGTAGAAAGATCGGCTCCAGCCGGAGCCTATCTTGACTCCGAAGGAGTCGGAGCCACCGGGGAAGGCTTAACAACTGTAGCCTGAACCTTAGGTGGCTTTGAAGGTTTACTCGACCCAGTTTTAGTGGGTGAACCTTCTGGCTTTAATAAGCCACGGAGGATCAATTTGTTCCTCCTCTCCTGCAGGACTCTCTGGCTAAAAGAATGACATATGGCACAGGAGTCCTGCAGGTGTAAAGGCCCCAGGCAGTAAACACAAGAAGTGTGACCGTCTGTCAGAGACATTTTCTGACAGCACGAGTCACACTTCTTGAAGCCTGAGACCTTTCCTTCCTTAGACATGGTCTAAGTAAAAACAACACTCAAAACAGTCACACTATTAATCCCAAAAAAAACACACACACAGATAGGGATTAAGAAAAGAGGCCTAGGCCTAACTGAAATATAAACTTAACTATTTAACTAGAAGTTTAAAATAAAGAGGAAATAGGGTGGGCTGTAGAAACACTACACACTATCTAACTATGAAAAGAGCAAGGGAGACAAAAAACCCTGACTAAACTGTTTGAAAATTCAAACTCACCTGAGCTGGCAAAAAAGAGACCTCTTCGCAAAGCGGCAAACGAGATCTGAGGTAGTCTCGCCTTGCATCATGGGATATAGGGTTGCCTCGAGCTGGTAAAAGGAGTTCTCAAGCTAAAGCAAGTGCCGAGTCGGAGCCGAGGATCGGCTCCGAACCCATCCAGCAAGAATGAAGGCGAGATTGACAACTTAACATTAACTCTAGGTTATTCTTAAAAGATTTTAATATGTTTTCCAGAATGTGGCTGTCATGGGACCTGACATATTAATGAGATCATGTTTTAGTGTTTTCTTTTCTCCTTCCCAGAATCCATTTCAAGCCTTTTTGTATTGGTCATGCTAAACATATGGAAGTGATGATGTTTTCCTATCCCACTGAGATACAGTATCAGCCATACCGCTCCAGCACTTTACATAATTCTGGACATAGCCTAAAATAATGGGGGACAAAGGCACAAAAAATATGGACATATTTAAAATATTGCTCTTATAAACTTAGAAGGTTGCTACAATCAAACCATCTATGTTAGCATGTATTTTCTGAATAATACAAAGCATGAAACTTAAATGTATGTCATAATTTAGTGACTTCAATACTAAATGATTTGCCAGAAAAACATACATTTTATGAAAAACAGACCAAACATATGAAGCACAAATGTGGACATTCTGTGAAAATCTGAAAAATTGAGAGTTATGATAGCAGCAGTGTGGAACACAAGTATCTTAAACATCTTCTGTAGCAGGTGTGCTGGTATTTTATCCCTGAATGATGATCATAAACATTCCTCTCAGAGCCATTTATAAGTTATTCAGAGTTATTGTACAACTCAAGCCAAAGAAAATCTAAAGCGTCCAGGCTTTTGTAAAGATTGTCATCTCTAGTCCTATGCTATGAACACTGGCACACCCTGCCCAAGCTCTTCCTGAGGTGTCAGAGCTAGCCTAGCATTGCAACCCAAGAACTGTTAACACTTCACAGATCTTGTTCTGCAGGTCACCAGTTTCTGCAACAGGAGAAATATGTTTTTGTTATACTGAATGTTGGGGAAATGTACAGATTCCCCCATTACTGTTTTTGTTGTTTGTCCAGGTTTTTTGTGCTAAGGTGTGAAGTGAGAACTGAATTTGTATTCCCTCATTATTGCCTTTGTTTGTCCAGGTTTTTTGTGCTAAGAGGTTGAGAGCTATCTAAATGATAGCCACTAAGTTTCAGTCTTCCGATTTTTCAAACTGCTGATTTAGCATAGTGGTACGTTGCACTGACTGTAGTGCATATGGTTCTGGGTTCAAGACATGCATGGCGGTAACACAGCATTTTATTCTAGCAACTTTCCAAAATTATACAAGCAATGTTTAAAATGTGTCCCTGGTTTTTGGGCATTTGCCCCCCCCCAATAAATGTTGACTTTTTCCAGATTTCTTGTGCTGCAAAGTTCAGAGATACAGCTGAGTGTCGAGTACATTTTACAAGGAGCTGAGAGCTGCAGGGGAACTAAAGTTTAGTGCTGCTTATGCTGAGTCTGCTTGTAGTGTTAATAGCACAACAGGTAGTGTACTTGCTGTTGATGCAGAAGGCTGTGGGTTCTTCTCAGGTAGATGCATTGCTGATACTGTACTGTGTTGTAAAGGGGGATGGACGCTGTAGTCCTTTTTGGCGAAGATATCTAGTAGTAACTATGAACCTGTTATCAGTTTGCCATCCATTCCCTATTGCAATATTACTAGCGTATCATTTTTTTAATGCAACATAGGCAATTTATTCCGCAAGGGCAACAGGCACTTTATTTGTAGATGAAACCATGAAATATAAAGTTGTTTGCTAGCAGCAGCCCCTTCATTAGTTACAGATTTCTTTAATGTGGAATTATGTAGATGGTTTTTACTAGTTCAGAGATTGTGTATATTTACTGATACTGGTGGACTGTAGAAGTTTGAGTAGACTTTTATGATGGAAATGTTCTGAATTGGGCTGTTTTGTCATTATTGGTGCATGCATTTTGTTTCATTGTTTACTGGAAAAATGTTCAAAACAATGCATTTAAAACGCTCTCTAACAACTATATTGATTTGTACAAGGAATATAATTTAATACAATCAGGAAGGTGTATCAAAGAGCACGTGTATGTTTCATGTGCAAGGGGCCTATGATTTGAAAACAGCCAAAAGTTAATCTTTATCTGCCACTGACAAAATGTATTTTCTTTGAATGTGGGTTTCAATGCTGTTTCAATGAATGTGAGTTTCAAAGGCAGAGAAGTTTTAATGCTAAGTCTAGTTTCATTGTGAGACTGCATTGGTTTGTTTAGCAGTTATTTATTGGTGTTCGTGCTGTAAAATGCAAAATAAAACTTTTCTGGCAAATCATTTAGGAATGAAGTCACTAAATAATGACCGACGTTAAGTTTCAGACATCATAATCTTCAGAAAAATGCATGCGAAAGCAAGACCTGTTATTCTATCAACTGACTTATGTTTATACAAGATCCATTTTTAGTACTGTTTGTATGTTCCCCCAATATATTTGGCCTTGTCCAGATTTCCTGCATTAAGAGGTTGAGAGGTATGTGCAAATAAATTGCTTTATAGAATTAGGAATATCCAAACCTCTCAACTGTCCCCAATTTTGGCTCAAAATGTTGCTCTCCCCATAATAATCCCTCTGCAAAATAGCAATTTTGGAAGAAAACGTGGAGGGTTTACAATTATAAATAACTGTAATGATCAGAGTTACACATTACTTTTATTTCAGAAATGCATGTAGACTCTCTAATTTTGCCAGCTGCTCAAGTTAACAGTGCTCATATTAAAATGGTGTCCCTTCTTTGACAGGTTCCCAGCTGTATTGTCTGGCAATTTTATATTTTTGCATCACATTTTTGGTCCGTTTTTCATAAAATTGCAGTTTTCTGGCAAATTAGTGGCAAATCATTAAAGACTGAAGTTAGAAAATAATGGCAGACATTTGAGTTTCAGATTTCATACCTTTCAGAAAACCCGTACTAATGCATAACCTACTACTATTCTATTATCTTTCTAAGTTTATAAGAGCAATATTTAAAAAAAAATGTCCTTATTTTTGGGCCTTTGCTTCATTTTTATTTACGGGTTTGTTGCTCTAAGAAGTTGAGAGGTGTGTGTGTGTGTGTGTGTGTGTGTGTGTGTGAGGTAGGTAGGTAGCATACCTCTCAACTGTCCAAATTTTGCAGAACGTCCAGATTTTTGCCCCATATTTTATGTCTGTTCCTCATAAATTTTGTGATTTTATAGAAAATCATTGAAGGCTGAAGTTGCTAAATAATGACAGACATTTGAGTTTCAGACTTCACGTCCTTTAGAAAAATTCATACTAGCACAAATTTTGTTATTCTAGCAACTTTCTCATACTAGCACAAATCCTGTTATTCTAGCAACTTTCTAAGTTCACGAGAGCATTATTTAATATCTGTCCCTGTTTAATTTAGGCTTTCTCCATATTTCTTGCAATAAGAGGTAGGTAGGGGTGTGTGTGTGAATGAAACACCCTAGTTAGGGGTAGCAGGTGGTTAGTAATTTACTCAAGCTCAAAACCTGTACCTTAGTTACAGAAAACAAAAGCATGAATCCTCTATCCCAACTACCATGCTGCATTTTTCAAAGAACTGACTTTCAGGTTCATTTTCAAGTCAAGGAACCGAGTTTGAGCGAATCTATATTATATTACTGAAGAGGCATTACAGAGAATGCCTCTTCATCAACACTAAAAGAGCGAACCGAGAATTACGAGAATGGCCGTAGCTTGGCTGGGAAGGGGGGGGGGTAGCAGTTTGAGAGCTGTGAGTACAAATTTGAAAATCCTAGCTACACCCCTGCTTGCAAGTGACAATAGCATGGTTTCAGCAGGCTCCAGAGCACATGTAGATAGCATGCAACACGTGGCAAACAGAAATAGGCCTACTAAGCACATGGCAGCCACAAGCCCTGCTGGCTCACTAGGGAGATTATGTAGTTTTCCTGCAAGTTCTAAGACCAGTTCAGTTAGAGGACAATGCTCAGTGCAGTACAAGCATGAATCAGCAAAACCAGAGTCTAGCTTTATTGTTAATTGTCGCAATTGTGGTGCAAATCATGAGCCTAAAAGAGAGAAATGCTTGGCGTTTAGTCAGCAATGTCACAAGTGTAAAAAATTGAACCATTTTCAAAAAGTTTGCAAATCAGGTAAACCCAACATAGTTGTAAAGAAATGTCACATGAAAAAGAAAGTTGATCAAGTGGAGACGCAGCAGTCAGCTATCTATGTAGATGGTGTATCAGTAATTGGTGAGAGAGCTGATGCAGTGAGTTTGTTGGCAAAAAGAAAAGTGTTTTGTACAATCTGGATGAATGGTAAATCCACACAGCTTAAAGTAGGCACTGGTTCAAAGTGTAATGTTATATCAGCAGACACATTTGCTAAAGTGAGAACTAACAAGTTCATAGGTGTGTACTAGGCTAATGGCCCTGGAGACTTTACAAGCTTAGCCCATAGGATTACCCTGGCATCGTGCCACCTGACCTTAGTTCCCAGTGCCTCTGTCGAGTAGAGACACTGGAGTGATCCCCGGAGTGAATTTTTTATTTCCTATCCACTCAAGATTTCTCTTGAAGAGGCCCAGTGGAGTGCTCTGCTTGACATGTAAGGGAAGTCTATTCCATAGCATGGGCAGTCTCTGAGTTATGAACCTGTCCCTCCAGCATGTTCTGTTGATTGTGGTAATGAGGTTGAGATCTCTGGAGCGTGTTGTGTGGAGGGATTGATATTTCTTTAGATGCAGCATTTCTAACAGAGCTGGGTCAGACATGGCTTTGTAAGTCAAGCAGAGATCGACTCTAAGTAGGCGATATGAGACAGAGAATAGTTGGAGTTTTTTGAGTCTGTATATATAGGACAAGTGTTTAAGGCCTAGGATCCTCTTTGTGAGGTAGTTTTGTGACCTCTATAGTTGTTGCAGGTGTCTAGTGAGGTACATGCCAAATGGGACATTGTACTCAATGATTGGCCTAATGAGGGAAGAGTACAGGGAGACAATGACCTCTTTTTTCCTGGATGCAAAACCCTTAGTAATGAGATGTGCCACATAAAAGGAATTTCTGACCACAGTGGTAATGTGGTGATCAAAAGAGAGGTTGCTGTCAACCTGTGTCCCCAGATCTTTTATAACGCCTTCTGTGTTTAGTAGACTACCATCAATGTGGCAATTCATGTGAACTGGGTTTTTCCCAAAGGGGATGATGACACATTTGTTGGCATTTAGCGTAAGGCCATGGTTCTGGCACTAGTCGCTGGTCTCAAAGAAACCTTTCTGTAGGATGTCAACATCACTTGGGGAGCTAATAATAGCTCCCAACTTGCAATTGTCTGCAGATTTTGCCATCCAGAGTCCCTTCGTGTTGGCCTGGCCTTCAGAGAAGTAGATACCAAACAGGAGAGGACCCAGGACCAAACCCTGTGGGACTCCACTTGTGACTGGTCGGCAGTCTGACTTGTAATCAGCTACTTTCACACTGTGGGTTCTATCTGTGAGCCAGTTTGCAAACCCAACTAGTCATATAGGGGTTGATGTCTAGCTTAGTGAGTTTTTTTATGATTCCTGAGTGGAGAATGATACCAAAGGCCTTGGCCAGATCAAGGTAGGCTGCATGAACCACCTTGCCTTCATCCACAGCGCTGGTGACTGACTCAAAGAAGTTGACCAGGTTGAGCAGGCATGCTCTACCCTTCACAAAACCAAACTGTGTGGTGGGATCCAGAGTTTGGAGATTCCCTATATCCTTGTTTATTAGGTCCATGATGATGCATTCCATAGCTTTGCATAGCGGACTTGTCAGGCTAATGGGGTGATAGTTCCCAGGTCTGTAGTCACTCCTCCTTTGTGGAGAGGGATGATTGTAGCAGTGCGCCATTCGGTAGTGACAAAGCCTGAGGTGAGGCTGTGACTGAACAGGGCACACAGGTGAGGTGTCATTTCACTCTGTAGTTCACAGGTTCATAGGTTGATACTAGGCTATCTGCCCTAGGGCATTTATAAGCCTAGCCAGAGTGTGTTTGGCTTTCGCCACCCTTTTAGATTTGTAAACTGTGCCTATGAATAGTAGGTCACAGAATATAGTCCCTTTATGGTTTGTTTATTGCGCCTCTGTCTAGCAGGGATCAGACTATACCTTTGAAGGGGTCATGCTTTTTCTAAATAGCTGTGCAGCCTAATCAGCTTGATGCCTTGGCTTCATAGATAATAATTATGAATCTTTCATGATTAAATACTTTTTTGGATTGACAAAAACTATTTAATTTGTATGTATATGTACCAAATTCATTATTGGCATATGCAATATTATGACAATATTTTGAATCTATAATGTGACGTATTAGGTCTAATATTCAAGTTCACAAAGGCTCATGTTCATTATTAATATCACCTAAAGTAAAGGGGTGACATTATTTCTTTAAATAATAAACGTATGGCATGTTGCCATGAGGTTGAAGCAAGTGTCCTGAACAGTCTGTTTGTCAGTAAACTGGTTTGGATGTCCTATAAAGAATATTGAAAACTTTTATTCCAAGCTTTTGATTTAGACTGGTGTTTTTCACCACATTTCATGCTTCAGTGATTTTTTTATATAGCATTGTTATTTTGGACTTGGCTCTTCACTGCACACAATTGATTGGAAATATCAGTATTTGTCTTCTCTGTAAAACGGTAGAGACGTAGGTCGACCGTTTTCCATATAATATTATATATTTCATATGCAGGTTGTGGGGCAGTCCTTAATCTTTAATAAAGGTGTGGTTTATACACCGATTTGATCTACAGTTGAGACGAAGGTCGACTGTGTACAAAGGACTTTTGTAAACCTGCAGACTAGTGACTATACTCTTTTTGTATGGATACCTGATTTTTCAGGCCCTGCTCATAATATTAAGAGCCAATGTGACCATGAATAGAAATACTCGTCATATTATTTAAAATTTTGTGGTTTAGAATTTTTGACAATAGTAATTGCGTATGCCAGTTTGACTTGGTACATATCTATCAATATTGTGTTCAAACAAATTGAACTGGGTGGGGCCCTTGTTCTTTTTTAGGTTAATAGTACAGTTTATCTAATCTCTACCTCAGTCCTTTTGATATATAACATGGATCTACAGGGCATTTTACAGGGTTTGTCTGCTGACAAAGACAACTTGGAAGCCTTTGGCCTTAATATGTCCGATTCTGGTAACTCAAATGTAGGAGATACTAGTCAAATGTGCAGTACTCTGTTTCACAAAATTACAAAAAACAAAACATGAGGGCTTTGAGAGCCAATGTATGGCAGCTAAAGTTATTCAAAGCCTATAAGTTAAAAAACATAACTCCCCGTGGGCTCAGAATTCGGATCCAGCCCCTTGCAGGCATGATTGATGAGCAGTTGACAAACGATTGGGCCAAAACACAACATGATGCATCCATATTATTTGTTGACACACTTGTATTATATTACGAACGTATGGTTGAGTTACAGACCACTGAAGTTTACAATAACTGTGTAGAAGCCCAGGTGTTTGAACATGAACAGTTTTTTTCTAACCACATGAAAGAATTAGCTAAGGACCTAGCCACTTTAGAGGCACAATTGGTAAAAGAGAAAACACAAAAGTTTCAGCGTGATTTGACAGATTATGAGAAAGGTAAACCTTTTGTTACACAGAGAAATGTGAGATTTTATGATTCAGGTAGTACAGTGAATAAGAAAAAGAGGCCAAGATCAATATTGAAGAAAAACACTTACTCTACCAGTAGTGTTACAGACGAGGATACTTCCTCGGTTACAGACTTTGAATGGCCCTCCAATCAGGGGTCCCCAGTGGCCAAGCGTAAACCGTTAGTTGACCCTTTAGAACTAGAACACGCAGGGGGGGCAGGAAACATAGGAGATGGGGTATGCAACTTACAACAACTGTTACAGAAGATAGTGAAATAACTAATAATGTGCACAATATATCCTCTCTTGAATTGTCACCTGTACAAAATAAAGTTCTCAATAAGGGTCTAAATTTTGTGCCTTCTTCCATTGTTTCCGAACAGACACTTGTGAATGAATTAAATGACTTTTGTCGTTTGATCAATTTAAAAATATTTTTTGCAGATCATGACTGCTCTCAAAGATCTTCTGGTTTTTATTTTGTCAAGTCCAATTTTCAACCACCTATGGATAAACATGTGGCCATATTCAGGGAATGTGTGATTAAAGATTTACATTTCTCCTCTGGATATCGACATATCAAACACAATCTTACTTTATGTGAACAACAAGGGCTTCAGGAGCTCAGTTCTAATCACGATATTGTGATTTTGCTTGCTGATAAAGGGGGAGGTATTGTGGTTATGGATCGAGTCATGTATATTGCAGAAGCTTATAAACAGTTGTCTGATGCTAGATTCTATATGCATATGGTACTGGACCACACACCTAACTTTAAAACATTCATTGACTCTTTCCTGGATATGGCCACAGAAGAAGGTGTGATTGATCAACATACGTGTCAACAATTAAAAGTGTTGGATCCTATACCTCAGTATCTTTATTTGCTACCCAAGATACACAAGGATCCTATATGTCCTCCTGGCAGACCTATTGTTTCAGGCAGGGGCTCCCTTACGGAGCCATTGTCTGATTTTTGACTTATCTCAAACCTTTATTGCCATCGGTCCGGTCCAGACTTAAAGATACTACTGAATTCCTTAACATCATCCAGGATACTCAGTTGGAATCGGACTGGTGGCTTTGCACTATGGATGTTACCTCCCTCTATAATAGTATTCCACATGAGGCTGGTATCAGAGCCATAGCATTCTGGTTGTATCAATCTCAACTTTATAATACAGGATTTAACAATTTTCTGATTAAAATGGTTGAATATGTATTAACTAAAAATGTTTTTTTCTTTGAGGGTCAGCCATATTGGCAAACAAGGGGGATGGCCATGGAAGCGTCTTTCGCCCCAATTTATGCAGACCTTTTCATGGGTTTTTTTGAGCAAATATACATATATGACACTTGTAACAACAAATATTTGGCTGAATTGGACATTTGGAGGAGATATCTAGATGATTGTTGGATGGTGTGGCGGGGTGATGTACTTTTGGCTCAGGAGTTTGTTAAATATCTGAATAATAATCCATGGGGTATCCATTTCACCTTGGACATGCAATATCAAGATATTGTTTTTCTAGATGTCATGATAACTTGACAAATTGATCACATCCTGGCCACTAGAGTGCATAGAAAATTTCCACAATACAACACTCTTTTACATGCCTCTAGCAACCACCCCCGTCACATCATCAACAACATCCCCAAATCACAATTTATATGTACTAAACAAATTTGCTCATCCGTCAAATCCAACGAAGAATGCCAACATGATCTCTGTGACAGATTCAAACATAGAGGATATAACAGATCCTATATCCAACAAGCTATCAATCAGGTTATGCAGATGCCTCGATCAGAGTTCCTAAAGTAAAAAAATGAACAAGATGCCTCCAACACTTCAAGTAATCAACCCATCAGATTTACAACTACTTTTGGGAGCAATACATCTTGGTTTAGGGATATAGTTAACAACCATTGGGGGATATTACGGACACAAGAATTTTTGTCGGATATTCTACCAAAACAATGTGCATTTTCATATCGTAAAGGCCGAACAATCAATTCATATCTGACACATTATAAAAAATTTCATCCAACCCCATCTGTACAAACTACATTATTTGGAGACCCACTTATTGGTTCATTCCCTTGTGGTCATTGTAGCGCATGCAAATATATGGCCAAAAGCAAAGAATTTAGCAGTTCCAACACGACACGAATATTTAAGATCAGGGTGTTTGGTAATTGCAGCACAGATTGGGTTAGCCACCTGTACATGCTTTTCATTCTATGTAGGTCAAACTTCTAGACCACTGAGATTCCGAATCAGTGAACATCTTAGTGCCATTAGAACAAAGAAATTAACTAATGCTTTATACAAACATACTTTAACACACAAGACGGCACATTTTCAATTTGTTATCGTTGACAAAATTCAGTTACCTAGGATTTCCAAAGCTGGCTGGCATGATAAGCTTAATAAAATGGAATCCTTATGGATCACGAGGTTGGGTGCTTTGTTTAAACCTGGCCTAAATGAATATTAATAGGGATTCATGCTGGCTGTGCAATTGTTTTATCAGATTCAGACTAATATATGAATTTGATATATGTATTTGGTGACATGATTCCTTATATATATATATATATATATATATATATATATATATATATATATATATATTCTTATATATATATATTTTTATATATATATATATATATATATATATATATATATATATATATATATATATATATATATATTCTTATATATATATATATATATATATATATTTATGTATATGAAAATTTTTTTTTATTTATCTTTTGCTTTTGTTTATCATGATTTTATATTTGCTAAATTTTATTGTGCTTACACCTTTAAAAAGTTTTCACTATATAAGGCACATGGGAATGCACCATTTTTTCAAACCTTTTCATTCTGCACTGAAGAAGGCCATTGTTAGGCCGAAACCGGTTTGCAATGTTTGATTTTATTTTGCCACATTAAAGATATTTATCTGCTTGCCATCTACCTTGTGCTGGCTCATTTTGTGTGGATTGATGCTATCTGGTTGAGCCCTGCACTGGATCCACTGTGCGTGAATTTGGTTTGCTCTGTCTATCAGGGGCCCAGAAGAGATCCCGGGGGTATACTTTCGATCTCCCATCCACTCGTCAAGATTTCTCTTGAAGAGGGTCAGTGAGGGGCTCTGCCTAACCTGGACTGGGATTTTGTTCCAGAGTGATCGGATTCTCTGGGATATGAATCTGTCCCTCCAGCATGTCCTATTTATTTCTGTAAAATGCAACAAAAACCAGGCTTAAATAATGGGAAGTATACTTGCTGTGTTCAATTCAAGTCAGTCACAAACGGTAACCAAATGTTCCACAAAAAGATACGAAGCTGTAACCTACAAACCGCTTTACTTTGCGAACTCTTAATCCAAAAAAAGAGTCAAAATCACCATGGAGTGTTCATTCGAACCTACTCATCCACTGGGCAATAACTTGTAGAAAAAACACGCAGCCAGCATGTAAAAATAAATCCAAGCGTCCAGTAGAAACCACGTTTATTAAAATAATTAGAACACAGGGCTAGCGCTTTCAACGAATCTTCATCAGGCCACTAACAAACAAACATACTAGCATCCATTTTATAGCAAAATGCTAGAGTCAACTACTGATGTCACATCCTGTTTGCACATACTGAAGTCAACTCTGATGTCACATCCTGTTATACATAAAATATTTAAACTGACATCACTTTTGTAGTAAAACGCTACAAGCAACTCTGATGCCACATCCTACTAAATGTAAAATCTTATAAAATGTTTTAAATTATTTAAAATATTTAAAATATATATGCAGACATTTTGTAAACAGTGTACAATAAAAATGTTCTAAAATAACATTTCACCCTACTTTAACTGCTGCTGCATGTAACATTCAAAATGTTTTAAAATAATTTAAATATCTATGTAACCATCTCATAGACAGTATGCAGCAAATGAAGTGTTTCACAATTACATACTATCTTCCTATAAATACTGCACTTATATGCATACTAGTAACAAAAATGGCACGCATATTTAGTATTTAATAATAAGCAATATAGTCCCATTTGAAATACTTGTACGTATAAATACATGTTTAAAATAGGGATCAAATTAGTAAAGATATTAATATCTACACATAAGCTATTTAGCATAATTATAACTGTACAAAAATGATCATTCAAAAAATATCATAATATCTGTAACAGCATAAATCATTCAAAACAGATATGTGCACACGCAAAGATGTTAATAACAGCTGATATTATAAACATAAAAATATAATACTAAATGTGCAAAATCAGATGAAATATGTATACTGGATGAAAGAGGAATACATGGTATATCAGCATCTTTCATAACAATTGGCCCCTAATAAGCCTGCAGAGTAAAATACAAAGACAACAATGGAGACAGAAATGGAAAAATGTGAGGTATGAACATTTTATAAATATAAAAGTAAAACCAGCCAGAAGTTGATAAAAGGGTGGCAAGGGGGTGAAAAGCTTCAATGAAGTTTCCTAGCTTTAAGTATGGGTTTGATGGAGACTCTGTCATTGAGGCCTGGGTACAAATCAGCCCTAAACCTGATGATCCATTTGGCCTCTATCTGTTCCGTGGTGTTAAAAATATCTCCTCTTCTACGAGATAGAACATTGTTTTGAATCACTTGAAACAAAAAGCTATGTTGGGCAGATGTATTAATTACATGCCTAGACAGAGCATTTGAAGAACATCTAACTTTGATTTTATATAAGTGTTCCCTAATTCGGTCTTTAAACTTTCTGTCCATCTTCCCTACATAAAACGCAGGGCAGTGTACACAGGTTGCCAGGTACACCACATGGCAGGTCTCACAAGTGGCAGAGACTGTGAAATGAAATTCTTGTCCTGTAATAGGATGATTGAATTTATCAGTTTCTTTAATGAATTTGCAATAATTGCATTTTTGACATTTTTTAGTCATTTTATGATTACTGGTTGTATTTATGTCAAACCTATTCGGACCACATAACATTCTGTGTAAATTCAACTTATTTTTATATGTAAATTTTGGTTCTTGGCTCAATATCTCAGAAATAACCCTATTTAGATGTATATGTTGAACAACTACCAAATGGTATACTTAACACTGGAGTTTTTCGAAAGGATTGCTATAGAAATAACTTTCTCCATTGAAGCAGCATGCATCCTAAGCATGTCTTTGGTAACATCGTCAAAAGTCAAGCCATGAGGGTATCTAGGCTGTTCTCTGAAGACTCATGCTTTAAAATAGGCATAGAAGACTTGAGGAATAAATTTATAGACAGGTCTTACACGGTAACAGAAGTTGATGCTTCTTTAGGTATCATAGGTGAATTGAGAGAAGGCAGGGCTTCTCCCTACTTCTCTAGTAAACGAGATGATAGTAGTATCACCAAAACTAGCAGTGGAGTTATCAGAATACCGATACATTTTACACAAGATGTAAATAGTATTGAAAGCATATATCGAAAACATTGGGACATCTTGCTAACAGATCCAGTTATTTCTGAGATATTGAGCCAAGAACCAAACTTTTATGTAGGGAAGACGGACAGAAAGTTTAAAGACCGAATTAGGGAACACTTATATAAAATCAAAGTTAGATGTTCTTCAAATGCTCTGTCTAGGCATGTAATTAATACATCTACCCAACATAGCTTTTTGTTTCAAGTGATTCAAAACAATGTTCTATCTCGTAGAAGAGGAGATATTTTTAACACCACGGAACAGATAGAGGCCAAATGGATCATCAGGCTTAG